>NW_014580432.1:0-3432 GCF_000485595.1 Priapulus caudatus | reverse complement strand
CTCTCTCTCCCTCTCTCCCTCTCTCTCTCTCTCTCTCTCCCTCTCTCCCTCTCTCTCTCCCTCTCTCCCTATCTTTCTTTCTTTTTCTCCCTCTCTCTATTTCTCTCTCTCTCGCTCTATCGGTCTGCCTTTCTTTATCTCTCATCCTCTCGCGTTCTACCTCTTTGTCTCTCTGTCTCTCTCTCCCTCCCTCACTCACTATCTCTCTATTTCTCTCTCTCTCTCTCTCTCTCTCTCTCTCTCTCTCTCTCTCTCTGTCTTCCCCCTTCTCTCTCTCTCTCTTCTCCTCGCTCTCTTTCTCTCGCTGTCTCGCTCGCTCTCTCTCGCTCTCTCTCTCTCTCTCTCTCTCTCTCTCTCTCTTTCTCTCTTCCTGCAGTGAATTAACGATAACGTGCTGATAATAAGTATGGTGAGGACGATTCTGAATTTGTTTTTAATAATGATGATGATGATGATGATGATGATGATGACGATGTTAACGATGATGATGATGTTAACGAAGACGACGATAATGATGACGGCGATGATCAAGTTGTGATGGTGTGGGTAATAAACCAATCAATAGATTTATTACGCAATTGATGTGAAATTAGCTTCTTCTTTGCATTCGTGTACGTTCGCCTGAAGAGCGTGACTAGCTTTGGTCTTTTACCGACTCTAGCAACACTCCCTCTTCTTCTTCGAGTCCAGATCTGGAATAGTTCAAATCAATATGCCTGCCCCCCTCGCGGAAATCGGCGGGTGTACACTATATGTACATAGTATACATACATACGTACATTTGTCTAGGAACGTTAAAGTCTTGCGTTAGACATCGGTGCTAGACATCGCGTGTTCTCGCAAATCACAGCCGAAACATTCGATAAACGCTGATTTGTTCAGTTTTTCAACTGACGGGTTTTCACAACGCCTACAGCAATATATATATATATATATATATATATATATATATATATATATATTATATTATATTCAACACGGGTGTAGAATGCTAACACCAACCAGCCTGAGCTAGCGCGCCGGAGTGACGTCATAAATACATGTTATCATAACAACACAATGACACTATGATTAATTTATATAACAAATTAATTACTCACTGCATTATTATGACGTACTCGATTAAATACAACTGCCTTAAACTCATCCATGCTGAATCTAAATAATATGCTCACTCACTAATCTTGTATTGTATATTATTTATATATAAATAATTGTTACCACCATAATAGTAAGCCTATTATGGTATAATAGTAAATAATATTATGGTATAATAGTAATTAATAATACCAATAAAAACGTAGCAGCAGTCGTACGTAATCTTATATAGCAATAAATAACGAATGAAATTAATTATGTTAGCAGTGAATGCACCTTTTATTTATACACTATTATATATATATATAATACCATATTAAGGTATATATATATTATATAGAGAGAGAAAGAAAGAAAAAGAGAAAGAGAGAGATGAGAATAAGAGGAGAATAGATAATAAGAGTAGAAATTATAAAAAAAGAAAACACACAGGCACAACCAGGACTAAATAAAGAGAATATATATAAAAGAGAAATAAGAAGGGTATTGAACTTGAGATCAAGAAAGTGAACAACCATTATTCTGATGTATTTCTATAAATTCATATTCTATTTTCTATCTCTCGACTCCTAAATATATAATATGAGGGGCCAGGGCGAAGCTCAGCGGGGGGGGGGAAAGAGCTGAACTACTACCTGCTATTCCATAAATCGCAGATAGTACAGTCAAGCGAGCAAGATACCTACTGGCCGCCCTCCCTGCTCACCAAAGTCTGCTTGCTTACGTTCTAAGGCTGCATGCCACTCCCGCCTGTAAACGCTGTCGTTACACGAAGGTTACTTGGTGCCAGCTAACGGGGCGCGTATACTGCTGCTGACACCGGGGCTAATCGGCTAACTCAACGTATGTGCGCGGCTTTGTGGACTTGAACTGCGCTGACGGATAGGTGTTGCGCGGGCTGGGGTGTTGTTCTCGCCAGCCAGCGCTGGTTGGTGTGGGACGTGGATGGGGTGGTGATAGTAAGGGGTTGTGATTGTGGTGGGTTGTGTGTGCTACGGCTCTACTCCAGCTGTTCTCTGGGAGCACATGCAGCTACACGCTCGCAGGTGGCACTCTGGCGCTGGCGCGGCGCGTCTGGGTGGGTAATTCAACTCTCGCGGCCATGGCTGCCTGCTAGCTAACCTGTATACACATTACACCTTTATAGCGCCTCTCTCTCTCACACACGCGTGCTTTCCTTGCAGTGCTACGCAGGGAGGAGCTAGGTGGGCGGCAATGTCGGAAGAGGAGACGGCTGCGGCGGCGGCAGCAGCAGCTGCGGCTGGGGGCATGCCGCAGACTGTCAACGGCTCCCTGGCGGCATCTCGCGGCTTCAGCAACGCCACCGTGTGGCAGGATTGGTAAGTACATTCTGGCGTGGGTCACGATTGATGGCATCGCTGATCGAACATCGATAATCATGATGATATGTGATCGAATATTGATGATGATGATGATGATCTTATGTGATAGAAAAGCAATGGTAATAATAATCATTTATATGCGGTCGAATAATAGTATTAATAATGATCATATATTATAGCATATTGATAATTAGGCCCTATATTAACCATAGCCTATTTAATCGAATATAACCATGACCATAATTATGTGATAAAATATTGATGACCATCGTGATCATATATGATCGAATATCAATTATCATCATTATAATATGTGATCTAATATCAATTATCATTATTATTATATATGAATAATAATGGCAATAACGTTCCCAGCCAGTGGATTATGTTTTGCTACAAAATGGCGGACACGTTGCCATAGCTACGTACGTTGTTTACAATTCTCCGTCTACACTTGCGGTTTAAATTTTACAACATTGTTTCCGACATATGTGGTGGATTAAGAAATAAACGCGCGCATTCGTGTTTGTTCTTTAAGTTTTGATTTTATAAAAGCACAATTCAATGATGATATGATATATGATATAAGATATATTATGTATTATATTGAAATACAATTGGATATATTTGTGATTATTTACGCCTGATAATATATACAGTATATATATNATCCATCCATCCATCCATCCATCCAACCATGCATGCTGCATCCATCCATCCATCCATCCAACCATGCATGCTGCATCCATCCATCCATCCATCCAACCATGCCTGCTGCATCCATCCATCCATCCATCCAACCATGCCTGCTGCATCCATCCATCCAACCATGCCTGCTGCATCCATCCATCCATCCATCCAACCATGCCTGCTGCATCCATCCATCCATCCATCCAACCATGCATGCTGCATCCATCCATCCAACCATGCCTGCTGCATCCATCCATCCATCCATCCAACCATGCCTGCTGCATCCATCCATCCAACCATG
>NW_014580431.1:15923-17291 GCF_000485595.1 Priapulus caudatus | reverse complement strand
TGAGGGGACAGACACAGGTGCGGTGCATGTACGTGACGGCATGGTATGTAGTATGTACAAGTGTAGTACGGCGTTTTAGGTTTGAGATGGAGACATGGGGAATTTGGCACATTACTCATGCAAATGTTCAGGGACGGCCGGCGATGGACCCAGAAGACATTAGCTACATACTTAAGAGCACACATAATTCAGCGTGCACAGAATGCATTTTAGAATAGCTATACAACTAAGAGCACACATAATTCAGCGTGGACGGAATGCATTTCAGAATGGTACGAACACATTAACTTCAACAAGAATGCGCCGCGGTTTATGAAACGGCCATCATTAGGCAGGCAACGTCAACGGTGGTCGGCGCTCCTACCTGGTACCTTCGGACATTAGTCGCGACCGGTCATTATCTCCACTACCCACGTCACAAATTAGTTCAAGTCTAAACAGGTCGCGGCAGGGATGCAAACGGCTTAAAAAGGACGGGTTTTGGTAGAAACGGGGGAGACAACGGCAACCTCTGACCGGTACGTGTACACTGTTTTTATCCGTGTTTGTAATAAAATTGTAATTGTCTCCGTTTATACAACTGTTACGTCCTACTGTCAACGTACGAGATATATTCAACACTACAATTTGGCGCTATGACTCAAAGAACCAGGGTTAGGGTTTAGGGTTAGGGTTAACTTTTGCAATTAGGTTAACCTTTGCCAAACAACGAACTAAAGGTACTATAGCTATACAATGCACGAAAGTCGAGAGAAACACTGAGAGAAGACACCTGTAACGATGAAGAAGAAGAGGAAGAAAGAAGACAACACAAGGCAGCTACTAGCGAGCCACACCGCATTGCCGAGGGAGCAAGAGTGCGCAAGAGTCGAAGTAGCTGTCTTTTGTTTCAAGTTAGGCAGTTTATACATTCGGTTTGCTGGCAACAGAGTGGATAATCGTGTCGTACGTTTTAGTCTGTATCTCCGGATTGCGGGTGTATATGGAGCCCTATGGAGTAGGGAGGACTGGAGGATATCGACGCTGATGCGCTGTTAGCATCGCCGCTGCGCCGGCCTGCTTCAGTGCCCCTCTACACTGACGGAGGCAACGGAGGAACCTAAAGGTAAGACACCCGACCTGATGCGATCTCGAGAGAGGGAGGAGAACCCGGCTAGACCGAGTCCTTCCGTGCCGCGGCACGCGTCGCCAACGGCTACGGTTTCGAGAGCGGGCGTTGGGCCTCGGCGCGCAGAATTCGGTGGCATCATCGAAGCGGCTGAGGACTGCCCCACAGGCAGATGGGCGTGGTGCAGGGCATGCTCCCTGCCCACGTTCCATGCAAGAGCGCATAACGCGCAATACCATGCGGAGGCGACGGACACATTC
>NW_014580431.1:14709-15687 GCF_000485595.1 Priapulus caudatus | reverse complement strand
ATAGCTCGAGGCAAAGCGCCACCGTCGCTGCCACGTCGTCGGCGCCCAAGGACGCAAAGAGGAGGAGGACAGAGACACCATCCGCTAACCGCTCGCGAGCCGACGTCGGGGTAGGGCAGCACCGAACGTCGCCTCTCTTCGCGGATGGCAGCACAGTAAAGTCATGGATGCTGCCTGCGTGTCCGCAAACGGAGACCGGACAGCCACGTCCTGATCAGATGGAGGGGATGTCGGAGGCGCAGGTAAGGATGTCACAGGACATCTTACACACGCGCATCTCTGACGATGTACGTGTGCTGGGTCTCTTCATGGATCGGGTAAGAAGCACTCGCACGCAAGCATTATTGAAATCAATCTAGGCTGAACGCCTAGGCATTACAGAGCGATTCATGCATTTGTGTTTGATTCTGGTTGTACTGTGTGATGCGAGTGGCACGCGTACTGCGTATATACACAGACATAAATGCGAGTAACGACAGAGTGCGTGGCATTCGGAATGCCACACCAAGACGTAAACACAAAGTGCCTTTTGGGGTGAGCTACTTTCAGGAATGTCAAAGATCAATATGAAGGTCAAAAGGTCACAATTTTGCAAATCGCCTGGTATCGCCAGTCGATATTCAACCATATTACGCAGTAACATACAGGGGCGTAGCTAGGGTGAAATGGATGTGTACGCATGCAGGCGTGGGGCTGTGGGTTATCTCCAGTAATTTTTTCAAATGTAGATCGCAGGAGATGGTATTTGAGGCCCTTTTGAGTAAATCACTTTTGAGCCTTCATTCTGACTACGACAATTATCTTTTTAGTAGAACTATTCCCTTCATGAGCAACAAGATGTGATCACTAAAGATCACTACACTAATCATGTAATTTTCGATTTATTTTCAAGACATGTTGAACTAACACACTCTCTCTCTATCCCTCTCTCCCTCTCTCCCTCTCCCTCTCCCTCTCCCTCTCCCTCTCCCTCTCCCT
>NW_014580431.1:0-14684 GCF_000485595.1 Priapulus caudatus | reverse complement strand
TTGTTGTTGAGAGAGATCTGCATGATGCGGGTTTGTGAAAGAGCCTGCTCCTCTTTTTTTATTCAGGCTCTTCTGTCGTTAGAGTCTTAGTGCTCTCCTCCCACCTGTTGCGGTACGTTAGAGTGTAGATCAGCGTGTATCAAACTATCAGCGGTGATCCTGCTCCCCCTTGTGCAATGAATTCGTCTGCGCTCGATCAGCTGTTCCGCGGCGCGATAACGCATTACGCTCCGGCCGCTGGCCGCCCTGCGTTCGTTATCACGTTCGGCCGCTGCTTGCCGCGTTCGTACACTTTCATTACCATTACTGGGCTGGGAGTGGACAGCCAACTTCTCCCCCTCGCCACTAAGTTATTACATTACTATCTAAGACACTATAATTTACTCTTTTTGCTACTATTGCATGCGAAAATTCCCGGCACGGCCCCCAAAAATCCTGGTGAGTGCGCTAGGGGTACACACTTCGCGATTTTCCCACGCGCAGTCGTGGTGTAGCACGTGAATATGTATTTGTTTCGGGAATCAATTTATATCAGCTCATACCGGGGAAGGTAGAGACGGTAGGATGCAGATAGGTGAAATGAACTTCAAGTCTTTAGATAGTATTTATACAACTGTAGATTTTAATTCACTCATATACGCGGAAATAAACATGTATAACACAAGGCACTCACTGCACGTATCGAGGCATATAGTGCGTATAAAGGTAGTAATATATATATATAATATATATTTGCTCGTGCCACAGGTTTACGTTATCTCGTTTTAGGCGATTACACGTTTACTTCTTTTTAAGGCTCATTTCTACAGGGTTAATACCTGTAGCGCGTCTCTGTCTACTCCGCCAGTCGTGTGGGGCTTCGCGGCTCGGCGACGAGATCAGATGAAGGGATTTAGTGCGGAGTGCATCTCCGGGCTGTTCGGTGTGATGATAGCGCTATGAGCTTCGCTTAGTATAGAGGAAATATGGGCCTGTCTCGGTGGCGTCGTCCTGCTTGTGCGAGGCGTTCTCCCTCCGACTGCGTTGTGTGTGCGCCTCTGGTCGAGTAGCGTGGAACGTGCGGTATCGTTCGTTCATGATTCGTTTGTTTCGTCGATTGGGTTCGTCGTGGCGGGATGTCGTTCGGTTCGTTCAGTTTCGTGGTGTCGTTGGCGTATTCCGTCTTAGACGCTCGTTCGTGCGTTCGTTGGTGCTTCGCTTGGACGTTCGTTTCGTTCTTTCGGTCGTGCGATCGAGAGAGACTGACTGATTTGACCATGGATCAGTTGGCTGCTTATATAGGAGCCCGCGGTGACGTAGGGGAATGGTACGGGGGCGCGGTGGCCCTGGGTCCCGTGGGCCGAGGTGTTCAGAAGTGATGGATCTACGTCGGCGTGGGAGGCCCTGAGCCGTTGTTCCCCGAGGAGGAGGTGGAGGCTTTTCACGTTTCTCGGCGGGTTCCTCCCCCTCGCTTAACACGTGGTGGCAGAGTGATGCAAACCCCCTTGAGGCTTGAGAGTATAGGGACGGGGCACGAGCGTGCGGTACCCTTAGGTCTGCAGCACGTGAGCTCGTCTGGCGAGGGACAGCGTATTCTGCGCCCGCGCGCGGGTGTAGTGAATTGAGTGCAACTCCCTGACCTCCCACATCGGGGGCTGCTTATGGAGCCCCCCCCCTCAGTGAAAACTCTCAGGGCATCTCTTAGCGCTCGGGTGTGCGTCAATGATGTTGGGTATGGACGTCATCCCACGCCTGAGACTTCAGCAACAAGCCCTTCAGCTGGCACCCTGAGAATGACGTCCACTCAGTAGGACAACGACCCGTACGACGACGACCCATACGACGAACGACTGTGACCGACCAAAGCCAGACCGTGCAGTAAACAAACGGAGAGTTTCATACTTTAACTGTACATGGCCAGGGTTATAAGATGTTGCTGAACTGGGACTCGGATAGCACTACAACGCAGTCACCATTAAATATCTGCGTCAGTGGACTGCCATATTGAATGGCTCTCTATGGGAAACTAATAGAAAGTGAACCAACTGCTGAGGGAATATTGATATCAACAGGTCTCGCACGTCTGGTCCAAAACTGGATTGGCCTGATTATGTAGAGCGGAGGACAGAGGCACGAGATTAGAGCCGGAGGAGAGACAGAGAATCGAGAGAGCGAGAGCCGAAGAGAGAGGAGGGACAGGCGCGAACCGACAGAGAGTGCCTGAGGGAGAGGAGAGAGCTAAAACAAGGAGCGACAAGAGCGTGAGGAGGCAGAGAGACAGAGGGGAAATGCCAGAAGATACACACGATGCGAGAGAGCGCGTGGCGCGCCACACAGAAACACACAGCTGTTGCTGTGCCCCATGCGGTATTAACCAACACACATCGTAGAGAAGATGCGTACAAAACACAGTGTGTTTTGCATACTAGGCAATGTGAGTTTTGTTGTGCGTGCGTTTCAGTTACGACGAACGAGCGGGCTAACGCCACAGTATAGAGAATCCCGTACGACAGCGGACGCGTATAGAACAGACGCTCTATTTCTAGCTATGCCCCACCAGCGGGCATCGATGTTCGTCTCATCCAAACACTTCTTACACAAGGTTGTTGTCCTCAGGGACTTTACATGGCATCGTTATACTGCGTTTGCCTCGGCTTCGAGCGGTGCCAGAATAGCGGGGATCTGGCGCGAGCGGACGACCACGGGTGCACATAGGGAAAAAGCTAACTATGGACAGCATGCGAATAGCGCCGATTAGGAGTTTTCGTCCGGTAACAAAGTGTGGCTAGCAACCTCATAACTTTTATGTCAACGAAGCAACTGACGCAGGGAACCTATCTCTTATCTGGACTACTGCCTCTCGATTTATCGCCAATACCATGTCTGTTTTCTCACCATTATTCGCGCCGCTAGGAGAAGACGTATAGGAGGCCAAGGCAGATGGCATTTGGCGATTTATTTCATTTGCGCCGTGAATGCGAACATTCCACTCACCTTCTGTCAACATAAAGACGCAAATATTTCCTTGTACTTCTCGAACAATGTACGGCAGGTGCTATCTACGGACAGCCACTGCGTGTGTCCTGGACGACAGTACCTCCTCCTTGCTCCGCCTCCTCCTCCTTGTCTCTCAACCCGCCTCCCCCTTCCTCCGCTTGCCGCTGCTCCGCCTCCCGCCGCCTCCCCCTCTCTCTCCGACCTTCGTGTATCGGTTCTGCGGGCACGGTTTCACGCGCTCAATGCCATTATGCTTATCTCGACGTCAACTGGCTCACTACATGCATACACGCAATATACGTTGCGGATCGTTGTCGTGCTCGCTCTTTTACATGACATGTCTTTGCTTTTCATTCTCAACGTCTCGTCCACCGTCGTCAATTATGAATCTGATTTGTTACCAATTTTCGCCGCCTCCCCCTTTTCCTCCGCCGCCATCCCCCTCTCCGCGCCTCCCCTCCTCCGCCGCCTCCCCCCCCCCTCTACCGCCTGGCCTCCTCCTCCCTTGGCCGCTGCCCGTCCGCCTCGCGCCTCCTCCTCTCCTCCCTCCCTCCTCCTCTCATCCGCCTCCTCTCTACCGCTGCCCTCCTCCTCCCGCCCGCCTCCTCCTCCGCCGCCTTCTTTTCCCCTTCCCCCCTCCTCCGCGCCGCTGGCCTCCGCCCCGCCCTCCCCTCCTCCACTGCCTCCTCGCTCCACCCCTCCCCCTCCTCCTCCTCTCCCTCCTCCGCCGCCTCCCCCTCCTCACGCCCCGTCCTCCCCCTCCTCCACTGCTCCTCCTCCCACTGCCTCTCCTCCTCTCCTCCTGCCTCCTCTCCACCGCTCCCTCTGCTCCTGCCGCCTCCCCTCCTCCGCCGCCTCCTCCTCTGCCGCCGCCGTCACTGTCACCGTTCACCTTTGTTTCGTCTTAAAAGTAAGAGAGAAATATTGATCGCCCTCGCTGTTTCACCGTCGGCCTCGCTCGGCTCATGGGACCTCCACTCCCCCCATCTCCCCTCCTCCATCCCCACCGCTGCATGTGCTACAGATCTTTCTCTTTACACACGCGCTTCTCACACACTTCCACTTCTTCTCAAAAGCCAGCAGCCACAACACAGCGTTGGCTGGAGTTTGTGGCTTGTAACACTCAACTTATCTTCTTAACCCCGTTCATCACGTGCGAGGAAGAGGGAGGGAGGAGGAGGATTTTCGAGGGAGATGAGGAGAGGAAGGGAGGGAGCGAGAGGGAGGTAGGAGGAGGGGAAGGAGAGGAAGGGTGGAGAGGAGAAGGAAGCAACAGCACACAACACAGCAGCTGAGATGTGTTGTCTTGTTCACCTACTTATTCTCTAACCCACATTCACGGTGCAGAGGAAGGAGGGAGGACACGCAGGTTAGAAAGGGGAAGGACGGGAGGAGGGAGGAGGGAGGAGGGAGGAGGGAGGAGGGAGGAGGAGAGGGAGGCGAGGAAGGGAGAGAGGGAACGGAGAAACAGCCACACAACACCAAGCCACTGAGATGTGGCTGTTACACTTCACTATTCTCTAACCCATCCATCACCGGGCGAGGAAGGAGGAAGCGGAGGGTGAAGGGGAAGGAAGGGAGGGAGGAGGGAGGAGAGGAGGAGGGAGGAGGGAGGGAGGGAGGGACGGGGAGCGAGGAGGGGAGGAGGGGAGGAGGGAGGGAAGGAAGGGAAGGAGGAGGAGGGAGGCGAGGGAGGGAGGGAGGGAGGGAGGGAGGGAGGAGGATGAGGTGAGGAGGGAGGGAGGGAGGAGGGACAGGAGCGATAGCCACAAACACAGCAGCTGAGATGTGGCTGTACACTCATACTCCTAACCCCATTCATCACGGTCGTCGAGGGAAGGGAGGGAAGAGAGGGGAGGAGGGAAGGTGAGGGGAGGAGGGTTATGCTTGGTTGCCTCTTTGACAATTAGGCTGTCTGCTGGATACTATTCGGGAAGTTGATATTGGACAAATCGCTCCTATATTGCGCATACTCGCCTTGTGGACCAGGGCAATGACGTGTCACTGTTCACACGAGGGACAAAAGCCGGGCTGATGGATTTCCACAATGTACATGGAACCAATGCATATAGGTAGCTGTCTGGAATGCTTACCTGTCATTCATAGTAGCTAATAGTGCGAAGAGGGGCACCAAGCGAGAGGGGAAAAAGTAATGCAGCGGTAAAAAATGAAGCAATGAGACATTCCACACCAAGGGATATGAGGCTATTTAGAAATGAGTGATGCATAGAGTGAGATAACCAATCGCAACACAGGGCGTCTTACGCAATTGACCATTCGTGCCGCAGTGTAGCAGCCACCATTGCGGCCACATTACAGCCTATCAGCTGACAGTAGGCTCATAGCGGCAAGGAGCGCATGTTGTGACAGATTGTGAAGCGCATCGGGGCGAATACATACAATGCACACCGCGTGCTGCTATTACTACTGAATGTTTAAAAGCAAACAAGTACCAGTTCAATGGGAAACGACACAGTTTGTATAGCGTGTTCAATTAACACGATGTGCCACACCTCCGTAAGACGTCACCATAGACATGCTGCTAAGGCGCAACGATATTGCCTTTCAAAGCGACTGTATACTTAGATTGTGGGTCGAGTTCCGAGTCTATCCACGGATTTGGCGCGCACGCACTGTTCCGCCTTTTTACAATACACTTTACATTCCAGTACGACTCTTTTATGTGCGTTACTGCACACAACCCACCCTCGCATATATTGCTATTTAAAGTATTCGATTATTATATATTTATGCACATATTTATACATCAGTATGGATTGCGATGGCGCCACACCAAACCTCGCCGCTCCAGAGTTCGGGAGGTCAGCTTCTTATTAAAGGACATTTATGTACAGCAAGGTCAATATGAAATGCACGTTTATGTAATACTGTCGGACATTCATTCATCATCAATTCCATCTTCATCATGCCCGCGTAGGATGCGGCCGTACCTTTCATTTGCGCAGCTTCAAGCAATGGTCAGCATTTTTCAGTGTGTAATCTCAAAAGGCCACGCGTTGAAAAGGGTTGGCAACTGTTCAGGTGTGCAGGACACTGAGCCCTCCCCATAATGCCCCCCCTCGCTTCTGAAATTGTGGTAGAGGTAGGCCTATTCTGAATTGACAGTGATAATTGAAGTAGTGTGAATAACAACAATAATTCATTGCAAGTATTAGGATTATTTACTAGCATTACATTTTGCGGCGTGTGAGTAACACAGATCATTACGTATTTAGTATACTTACGTCATATAGTTTGTCATTTCGAAATATTCTATCATGAGGTGATGCGTCAACGACGCTTGTGTTAGGAATATTTTGACGTGGCCACACGACAATGCATAAATACCGCAGCGCGAGCCGAGAGGCGACTGAGGCAAGGAGGGGAGGGAGGGAGGGGAGAGGGGCCGTAGATGATTAATGATATGGTTCGAAAGACCGATCGCAAGGGTACCAATAAGGAGGTGCTAGTTCGTGCGATGGGTGGGCGATGTGAAGTGACGCGCAACGTGTAAAGTGAATTTCAGCTTCATTATCGCACGTCAAACGGCTACGCTGCGTACGCGAACGTTGGTGTTATAACGTTATCCAAACCAAAACATACCTTCAAATAACGTTTATTTGTGAACGTTTTTGTGTTGGAGCAGCTGGCGAGGATGGAATACGACCGTAATTGGGGCTTAACCAAATGTCATGACGAGAGAGAGGAGAATGAATGAAATGCTTGGCGACAGTGTACCATGTTCCCTGCCATATTACGTTGTCATAGTCAAGATGTGAACAAGGAATCATTGAAGATTTTCCTCAGAGGAAAGACGCCTAAGTTCCTTTCCTAACTTACGTGGATATGGCTCTATGTCCCCCAGGGCTACTGCCGGAACGTACCCTGGGTACGGTTGCTACTACCAGAACGTACCCTCGGTCTAAATACTAACATATGGCGTAATATGCGGAGCGACCGTACCGTCGGACCCTTCTATACACTATGACGAAGGTCGTAAGAAGCTACACCTACTTCTCGCATAACCAATACCCTAACCCTGAACCCTAACATAACCGGGTAACGTAGGTAACGGCCATAACCCTAACCCTACTCCTAACAATAACTCTAACGATATCACTAGATAGTTACTCAGAGTACGTTCCTGTATACCAGGACCCGTACCCTGGTGTACGTTCCGCAGTTACCGTGGGCAGACATAGAGCCACTATGGAGAGCCTAGAAACTTGACGGTGCTTCATTCATCCATCAAGAAGCAGGATGTCTTCATAAATGCTGCATTTATTTCAACAGGGACGGTAAAAAGAAGGCGAGAGCTTACAAACGGCTTAAACTGGTAGTAACCTGAATTTGCAGATAATAGTCGAATGGAATTACAACTTTCACTTCCGACTTTTGGCATTTTTACGTTCTTTGCGGTAAATATATTTGATGACTTCATAGCCTGTTCACTTATTTATAAAACAAAGGCGGCATGTCCCTACGATTGCCGCTACGGCTGTCAATAATGACAGGGATGAAGATCAGGGGCCGTTGTTGAGAAATACACATTTCTTTAAGTCTTTTCTAACAGAATTCTAAACGAAATTCTAACGAAATTCTAACGAAATGAGGAATAGTCTTAACGAAACATTTCGCCTAGGACGGTCGACATAATTGATATGGGTATTGTTATGAGGAAACTGTACGATTTCGCATTATCGTAACTTGGGCCACGTTTCTGCTCAAACGTGGTGTAAGAGAAAAAGATCAATGTTAACACTAAGTAGTTCAACACCAATTTCCTTCGGGTTCTGATCAAACGGGCCCTGGGTATTTCCGCGAAAAATTACATCGAGATCAATCAGTTATTGTGACCAAAGATCGTATAGTGCGGAGGCACAAATAAACACTCTCCAATATAGCGTAGTAGGGTCATTGGGCGTCGCCACAGACGCCATTTTAGGAACAAGTTCACACGAAGTACCCGGATGCTGCTGTGATATGGCTACTGTGCAACAGTTACTGTCTGCTGTCTTTGCAGTGTACTGTCTGCTGTGTGCTGTCAGCTGAGCTTACTGTTCTGTGTAAATTGCCTCCGATACGTCAAGTGTCAGCCCGACTGTCTTATGCTCCACTGGTGTGTAACGCATGCCAAGAAAGGCATTATGAGCGAGGTATTGTTTGATCGTATTTCAGAGCAACCCCAGAGAGGTTGTATGTAACGTGCGCGAGAAAACAGAAGGATCACAGAGACAAGAGCTATATAGAGAATAACTCGATTAGCCCGGAAAGGGAGAAGGGATAGAAACGATTGTCAACATGACGAAAACCAAGAAGCAGGCATCTGATTACTGAACAACTGACTTCAAGTCGGTGTTTGGTAACGGAGCCAGTGGGTAACAATCCCTAATTTTGTAGACATAGTGCAACCTGGTACAGCTTGGACAGTAATTGAGATATACAAGCTGCACAAGTGGAAAAAGAAGCTTAAGACAACTGAAGCCAGGCAAGTCAACAGGACTTGATGGCAATACACCCGAAACTGCTAAAAAGAATGTGCTGATGAGCACAAGAAAGAACAATCAAAGAAAAAGGAAAAAAAAATTGCATTGCCACTCACATTAATATTTTCCAAAAATCCTTACAGGAGGGACCCTGACCAACAAAGTGGAAAAAAGCGCAGGTTTCTCCCATCTTCAAAAAAGGAGTAGGACGGGCCTTGCTTGAGAAACTACAGGACAGCTTTCACTGACATGTGTGGTGTCTGTAGGTCATGGAAGCACGATTGCGTGATGAAAGTAGTAAATTCTATTGATGAGAACAAATTGTTTGACAGAACCCAACATGGATTTACGTCGAGGAGAAGTTCTGACTAATCTCCTAGAGACATTGATGGCTTGAGTAAGGCCCATTGACATATGGATAATTGCATCGACAACCATCTTTTAGACTACTCAGAATAGCATTTGACACGGTCCGCACATGAGGCTATAAGAAATTGAAAGCGTATGGTATAAGAGGAACACTCATAAACTGGATTGAAAGCTTCCTTGTGGGGCGCCAGGATGAGGTGAGCGTTCGAGGACGTGTTACTCGGAATGGTGCTCAGTAATGTCAGCGGGTTCGCAAGGATCGGGGTCTAGGACCACTCTGTTCCTGGTAAATGTAATGATGATATCCCGGACATAGTAAATTGTGATATGAAATTTGTTTGCGGATGATACTAAAATTTTGGAAATCTATATTCGACAAACAACGGACTGCCATGCTACTGCCAGCCATGACCTAAATATTAGATAGTATGTGAAATGGTGCAGTATGGAATATGGCCTATATCAACGTTTCACGTCGGAAGTGCAGGGAAACGGATGGCATTTAGGCAGCGAAATAACGAAGCAGGTTCGAGTCTTAATGACCGATGAGGCTGGCGGACAAGAGAGTGTTTACGATGAGTCACTGAAGAAAAAAGATCTGTGGGATAGATGGATTACAACAAACGACCTGAAAACCCACTTACAGTGCTCCAGAGCAGCAATAACAAAGCGATTGGGGAGGTACTGAGATTGATCAAGAACATTCAGTACATAGATAAAGGTGTTTCCTGATCCTTGTGCGCAAAGACCGTTTCAGGTGCAGACCCGCCACCTAGAGTACTGTGTGCAGCCTGGTCACCATACTATAAGAAAGATATGGACCTGTAGAAAAGGTGCAAAAGAGGGCAACAAGACTAGTGCACAGACGTCTATTAAGCGATCAACTCATGGAATACGAAGGAGACTGGAAATTCCTAGGTCGTGGATATTCACTGGAACAGAGAGAGAGAGGGGAGACCTGATCGAGAACTTACAAAAATTTTAAAGACAAAGAAAACATAAATAGCAACAATTCTTCACACTGCGCAACTGGAACACCAGGTGAAATCCCCTGAAACTATTTAAAAATAGATCCCAGGCTGCAATTGCGACAAGCACTTTTTTTTTTACTTCGAGCAAAGGAGATTGGAAAATGCGTGGAACGCCTGCCGAACATTTGTAGTTGAGAGCAAGCGGTCAACTGCTTTAAAACAAACTAGACTTACCATTGGGACTAGAGTGGATGGGGAGATCATAAATAATAGGCCAGGCCTTAACTCAAACCCATCTAACGCATTACTGAACTAACTTAAGTTCCCCAGAATACGAAAAGGTTGAGAAAACATCGATGTGTTATAGCGTCGAGAAATCATCGTGAAAGGGACTATGTGGCAATCTTCGGTGCAATAACATGTAGTAGCCAGTGCAGTGTTGTTTCGTGCACAGGAGGTACGTTGCGGTGTACTTCACTACTTGTGTGGGTTGGCAGATGAGCATTTTAACCGAGCATTTACAGCATTATCGACAATAGTAGGCCAAATAGAGTAGAGGAAAACATAATACTTTATAGATAGAGATACATTTGGAAGTGGTATATATTACCATTATTTGTTTTGAGAATGGTCCAATTGAAGCTGCCTGTGCACGGCTACCCTGTCTGACATACACCACTGCACTGTGTACATTACTATTACTTACATGTAACATCCAGATTATGAATCATTGTATAGATTTTTGTTACACTTGCAATTGAGAGATTCGATTACAGCTATTGGCCCATAAAAATGATTATCTATTACATTATATTAAAATATATATATATATATAAGATATTAACCATGGGTTAATCCATATTTATTTCTATGGTATCAAACAGACGCGGAGGCGGGTTGTCCTTCTAAAATGGCGGACGTGGCCGCTTCCATTGCGTACTACACGTCATTGCACGTGATTTCCGGCATGAGTGGTTATGCTTGTTGCCTCCGGGCCACTTATTACAGGATCTTTGCATTGTGACTGTCTCTCGAAGTGTTCTAACGTCCAACGATTCGCGTGGTTTCGTCCAATGATTGACAAATGGAATGAATCACGTGTGTTATGTGCATAGCTATAGTTTGTATGACCCCCACTGTGACGACCATTACGCCCACCTCCACGCTCCATGTATAGTAAACTGTCGTGGCTATGAGACCATATCATTGACCCCATTGATATGCTCTATTTATATGCTGTTATATAGCTGTTGATTTATAATCGTCTGGCTACTATGACGTCAGTCAGCCGCCACTATAGTACTAATGGCGCTACACAGCGGCCTAAAGCGGAAGCCAAACAGACTGCGGCATTTCAATCTCTATGTTCGATGTTGCGTACTGTTGGGAGGCTGTCTATGTGGACGTGTTAACCTGTATGGTACAGGCGGTATTGTTTCGAAATTCACTACACCCCGCCCCGTACGCGAGCTCAACCTGGCGTTTCGCAAGCCTCGTTATCGATCCAGGCAAACTTGAATAACTGGAAGAAATTGACGTCAGCGCAAAAAAGGCCATGCTCGCTGATTGGCTGATTGCGCCCGTTACAGTCTCTCTGATGGGCCGAATCATTTTCTTGTTTCGCGAGGCGGCGCTGAAGAAGCAAGGGGTACAGGTGGTGAAGTGTAGTGAAGCGGAACCGGAACCGCCCTGTATCATACAGGTTCATGTGACGTGTACGTATCAGTCGATTCTTGAACTTGAAGTAGACCGACGCAGTTAGTACCATTTGAGAGTTTAAGTAACTAGTTGTAGGACTTTTAACTTACATAAGTTCGTTTGGTAGGCTAGTAGTATGTAGTACTTCGATGAGGGTCTATGTCCCCGGGTACTGCGGAAACGTTACCTGGGGTACGGTCCGGTATAGCGGAACGTACCCTGCCCGTATATCTAAAATATGCCGAACCGTTACCTCGTCTACTCCACTAACCAGAATGAGACGGATACTAGAGAACGTTGCCGAAAGGAGATGTTAATCCAGCCGCTATAAGCGCAGACATGTAGAGCGCAGTTCCGCGGGCAAGTGGCCGGCACGCGACGCGGGGGAAGCGTCGTGCACGACTATAGCACTTGTGGCAGCTAATTGGATCGTGCGCGAATGGATAGGCCGGCGCACGGATCCATAGCTGCCAGCGAAGAGTCCGACAAGTTTTAGGGCAAATAGAAATTGAAGCCGCTCAGGCTGCATTGAGTTGTTCTTGCCAAGCTAATTAGATTTGGGCTAACTTCATTGGCAATATGTCGAGAAACTGATCTCTGTGTCGCGCTGTTCTATGGTACTGCCACACTCAATTGCTCTGTGTTGCAATGTACAGGATATCGCAGTGTCTTCTAACTGACCACCAGGGCCTTTGTGCTAGGTTGCCTGGTTTAATTACTGATTACGGCTAGATTGCACAGAGCCGCTAACGTAACAATGCTAAACTTGTTACAAGCAAGTTAGCATGCCTCAGAGGGTCGATTAACAGTGAAGGTACAGAAAGGGAAGTCACGCCTCATACGCTGTATGTCCCCAACGACAACAATGCAAAACATTAAAATAATAAGGAATAATAGCATAATAACAATAACAGTCATAATAATCATAGTGATCAGAGAAATAATGAAAATAATTGTAGTCACAACAATAGACGGCGAGTAGGGTCGCTTGAACGCATTTTTTTGGACACTTCCTGTTAACTCACATAATGTTTATCGGTTGAAATGAACAAAGAACACCCTCACCAGTACCCCTGTCGAGTTTAAAGGGGCTACCCCCACATTTAAGAAAATGACATAGGTTTCAATGGGCTACATGTTCTCTATCCTTGAACCACAGTGGGCGAAAAGAACACCATGGTTGGTGTAAACATAAGTTTAAGTATCATGGAAGTGAAAAACTACAGTTTTTCTTCATAGTACGGCAGGTGCTTCAGATTTGTTTCATACTGTATGTAGCCAGAAATATATGGTTTATATTTAAATATAATTAGTTTCTTATGTTATGCAGTCATGGTACGTTTTTACGTTTGGTCACGGTAGTGTTTGAATAATCAGCTAAACGGAGAAGTCTGTTTGATATTTGTTTGGAATATGGTTGAATGGAACCCCACCTTGCATCAGTCTTGTCAATTTATTATCATTGCTGAATACATGAATGATGTGAATTTTTGTCTTTGGCACCGTTATAGTTATTGTGGACCATTCATGGGGCCTAGAAATTCTGATGATTGATTTGTTTATTGTATACCAGTACCCCTTACAATGTATCAGTGTCCTTGACGCCACATATCTTTTCTGACACTGTCTTATGTTCACTTACACTCATTTGAATGCAAAAGTTTTCATATTAAATTACTTACTTAAATTACATATTTAGAAATGTACTTTGTGTTTTTGTTCTCTAATTCCTGAATATATCTGCTGAATCGCATTTGATCCAATATTATCTGGGACTTTATTAGCTGGAAGATAAAGGTTCGTCCAATGATACGTTACGTTTCAAACGTGATGCAAAGCTGCCTTTGACTTTATTAGCTGGAAGATAAAGGTTCGTCCAATGATACGTTACGTTTCAAACGTGATGCAAAGCTGCCTTCTCTTAGTTTCAATAGTGTGATTATGCTCATCAGATTCTTGTTGTTTGTACAGAGTTATGGAAGTTTGTATGGCAAGGAATTGATAGGGTATGTGCATAGCGTGGTGCATTTTGCAGATGATGTTAGAATGTTTGGGGCCCTTGACAACTTCTCCTCATTTCCGTTTGATAATTTTTTGGGAAGCCTTAAAAGAATGGTTCGAAAACCATCTTCTCCACTTCAGCAGATCATTCGGCGAATTTCAGAACAGCAGATAGTAGTCCCAAATTTAAAACAAAAGAGAGGCGTTTACAAGGAATATTTCAATGGGCCAGTTCCATCTAACCTTCAAGTTTCATCGTTGTATAAAGAAGCATTTCTTACTAATTTCTATATTTCACTACGTCCAAGTGATAATTGTGGCAGGGTCAGTGAGAGTTTGGTTCTGATTAAAAATATCATGTCTTATAACTCCACAAAGTTCATAGCATTTGTGGCGGTGGTACCGGTTGCCGCGAGTCCAGTACTCGCCGGGGTTGAGTTTGCCCCAGGGGGGGGAGTAAAGTGTTGTGTTTGTGATTGGTTTTATGTTTGTAATGTATTTCTGTGTGTTTCATGTGCGTTTTGTAAATGTATTGCAGCAATTACTCACTCACCGCCGGATTCGATGGGGGCTGCCATTAGTTGCGGTTGTAACCCCCTCTAGCGACCGAGAGCGGCGCTAGCGTAGGAAACAGTAGGCTGTTCGGAGTCGTGTGCAAACAGCGTGGGTTAGCGTTTGTTGTTGTGTTTTGAGTGAGCGAGTGGGAAGGTAGTGAATAGAAAAGTGCAGAGGAATTGGAGAGAGATAGAGCGAGAGAGAGATTTAGGGCAGAGGAGGTAGGAAGATAAGACGAGCGCGCAGCGTGCGAGCGGCCGTGTTAGGTGCGACAATATAGAGCGAGAGAGAGACTCACCGAGAGAGAACCGGGAACGAGAAAGAGTGAGTACAGCGAGCTGTTGTCGGCACACCGTCGGGGATGAGTAATAATAATAGTAAATTAATAATAATAATAACGTTAACGGCAATAGTAGATTTAATAGTGACTTGATAGACGTCAACAGACATATCTATTAAACCCCTCGAGTAGCAGCCTAGGCGCATCGGGCGTTGAGTGCGTCCCTTGTGTGAGTGGCCGTACGGGTGTCCCGTCAGCCAGCTGCCCCTCCCCTACACGTCACAGTATTATCCGTATCTTTCGAGTAGCCCCGCGTCATAAGGTGCGCCGTGTTGTGTTGTGTTGTGT
>NW_014580430.1:16657-17297 GCF_000485595.1 Priapulus caudatus | reverse complement strand
GTGATTAGAGGTGGTTAGAAGGTGGTTAGAGGTGGTTAGAGGTGGTTAGAGGTGGTTAGAGGTGGTTAGAGGTGGTTAGAGGTGGTTAGAGGTGGTTAGAGGTGATTAGAGGTGATTAGAGGTGGTTAGAAGTGGTTAGAGGTGGTTAGAGGTGGTTAGAACCTCTAATCACCTCTAACCACCTCTAACCACCTCTAACCACCACCTCTAACCACCTCTAACCACTTCTAACCACCTCTGACTACCTCTGACCACCTCTAATCACCTCTAACCACCTCTAACCACCTCTAACCACCTCTAATCACCTCTAACCACCTCTAATCACATCTAATCACCTCTAATCACCTCTAATCACCTCTAACCACTTCTAACCACCTCTAATCACCTCTAACCACCTCTAATCACCTCTAACCGACCACCTCTAATCACCTCTAACCACCTCTAACCACCTCTAACCACTACCTCTTAACCACCTCTAACCACCTCTAACCACCTCTAACCACCTCTAATCACCTCTAATCACCTCTAATCACCTCTAACCACTTCTAGCCACCTCTGGAGGTGATTAGAGGTGGTTAGAGGTGATTAGAGGTGGTTAGAGGTGATTAGAGGTGGTTAGAAGTGGTTAGAGGTGGTTAGA
>NW_014580430.1:11778-12396 GCF_000485595.1 Priapulus caudatus | reverse complement strand
AGAGGTAGTTCTAACCACCTCTAATCACCTCTAATCACCTCTAACCACCTCTAACCACCTCTAACCACCTCTAACCACCTCTAATCACCTCTAACCACCTCTAACCACCTCTAACCACCTCTAATCACCTCTAATCACCTCTAATCACCTCTAACCACTTCTAACCACCTCTGACCTCTAATCACCTCTAATCACCCCACCTCTAATCACCTCTAACCCCTCTAATCACCTCTAACCACCTCTAACCACCTCTAATCACCTCTAACCACCTCTAACCACCTCTAACCACTTCTAATCACCTCTGACCACCTCTAATCACCTCTAACCACCTCTAATCACCTCTAATCACCTCTAACCACCTCTAACCACCTCTAACCACCTCTGACCACCTCTAACCACCTCTAATCATCTCTAACCACCTCTAACCACTTCTAATCACCTCTGATTGGTTAGAGGTGGTTAGAGGTGATTAGAGGTGATTAGAGGTGGTTAGAGGCGGTTAGAGGTGATTAGAGGTGATTAGAGGTGATTAGTGGTGGTCAGAGGTGATTAGAAGTGGTTAGAGGTGGTTAGAGGTGGTTAGAGGTGATTAGAGGTGGTTAGAGGTGGTTAGAGGTG
>NW_014580430.1:7087-7358 GCF_000485595.1 Priapulus caudatus | reverse complement strand
TCTAACCACCTCTAACCACCTCTAACCACCTCTAACCACCTCTAATCACCTCTGACTACCTCTGACCACCTCTAACCACCTCTGACTACCTCTGACCACCTCTAACCACCTCTAACCACCTCTAATCACCTCTAACCACCTCTAACCACCTCTAACCACCTCTAACCACCTCTGACCACCTCTAATCACCTCTGACCACCTCTAACCACCTCTAACCACCTCTAATCACCTCTAACCACCTCTAACCACCTCTAATCACCTCTAACCACTT
>NW_014580430.1:2453-5821 GCF_000485595.1 Priapulus caudatus | reverse complement strand
CTAATCACCTCTGACCACCTCTAACCACCTCTAACCACCTCTAATCACCTCTAACCACCTCTAACCACCTCTAATCACTTCTAACTACCTCTGACCACCTCTAACCACCTCTAAGCACTTCTAACCACCTCTAACCACCTCTAACTACCTCTAACCACCTCTAACCACATCTAACCACCTCTAACCACCTCTGACCACCTCTGACCACCTCTGACCACCTCTGACCACCTCTGACCACTTCTAACCACCTCTAACCACCTCTAACTACCTCTAACCACCTCTAACCACCTCTAACCACCTCTAACCACCTCTAACCAAGTTACTAAAGTCGTAGTGGGGTATGGCAATTGTGCCGGAATAAAGTCATTATAGTCGTAGTGGGGTATGGCAATTGTGTTGGAATGAAGTCACTAAAGTCGTAGCAGGGTATGGCAATTGTGCCAGAATGAAGTCACTAAAGTTGTAGCGGGGTATGCAATTAGTGCCAGAATGAAGTTACTCTATGTCGTAGCAGGCGTATATGGCCAATTGTGCCGGAATGACAGTCCCTAGAGTCGTAGCGGGCGGCGGTAACGCAATTGTGCCGGAATGAAGTCATTATAGTTCGTAGCGGGGTTATGGCCCAACTTGTGTTGGAATGAAGCACTAGAGTCCTAGCGGGTTATGCGCAATTGTGGAGCGAATGAATCACCTAGGTCATATCGCGAGCGTATGCAATTCGTGCCCGGAATGAAGTCACTAAAGTCGTGGCGGAGGTTATGGCAATTGTGGGGGGGGGGGGGGGGCGGGGGGGGGCGGGCCCCCCCCCCCCCCCCCCCCCCCCCCCCCCCCCCCCCCCCCCCCCCCCCCCCCCCCCCCCCCCCCCCCCCCCTCCCCGCAAATAAAAAAAAAAAAACGTATGAAATTACTTAAAGTCGCTAGCGGGGTGGCAATTGTGCTGACATGAAGTCACTAAAGTTGTAGCGGAGTATGGCCCAATTGTGCTTGGAATGAAGTCACTAAAGTCGTATGCAGGGTATGGCAATTGTGCCGAATGAAAGTCATTTATAGTCCGTAGTGGGTTGGCCAATTGGTGGAATGTGAAGTCCCTAAAGTGCTGGAGCGGGGTATGGAAATGTAGCTGGGGAATGAAGTCGACTAAGTCGTAGCAGGGTATGGCCAAATTGTGCCGGAATGAAGTTATTATAGTCGTAGCAGGGGTGTATGGCAATTGGTGCCGGAATGAAGTCACTAACAGTCGTAGCGGAGTTATGGCATTGTGCCGGAATAAATCATTATAGTCGCCTAGGCGGGGTTGGCAATTGTGCTAGAATAAACAGTCACTAAGTCGTAGCAGGGTACTGGCCAATGTGCCCAGAATGAAGTCACTAAAGTTGTAGCGGGGTTATGGCCCAATGTGCGCAGATCCACCTCAATTATTATAGTCGCTAGCAGGGTTATGGCCAATTGTGGCCGAATGAAGTCCCCTAGGTCGTAGGGGTATGCAATTGTGCCGCGAAGTTAAGTCATTATAGGCGTAGCGGGCTATGGCAATTGTGTTGAATGAAGTCACTAGTAGTCGTAGCAGCGTTATGGCAATTCTGGAGAATGGAAGTCACTAGAGTCATAGGCGAGTATGCAATTCGTGCCGGAATGAAAGTCACGTAAAGTCGTATAGCGGGGGTTATGGCAATTGTGCGCGCGAATAAAAGTCATTATTAGGCGTCAGCGGGGTATCTGGCAATTGTGCCTAGAATAAAGTCAGCTAAAGTCGTAGCAGGTATGGCATTTGCCAGAATGAAGTCACTAAAGTGTGTAGCGGGGTATGGCAATTGTGCCAGAATAAAGTTATTAATAGTCGAGCGGGGTATGCGCAATTGTGCCAGAATGAAGTCTATTATCAGTCGGAGCAGGGGTATGGCAATGTGCTTGCGGAATGAAGTCCTAGAGTACTAGCGGGGTATGGCAATTGTGCCGAATGAAGTCATTATAGGTCGTAGCGGCGGTATGGCAATTTGTGTTGGAATGAAGTCACTAGCAGTCGTAGCGGGTTATGCATTGTGCGAGGAATGAAGTCACTGTGGAGAGTCATAGCGAGGTATGGCAACTGTGCCGGAAATGAAGTCACTAAAAAGTCCGTAGCGGGATGGCAATTCTGCCAGAATGAAGTCACTAAAGTCGTGGCGGGGGCGTATGGCAATCTGTGCCAGTAATTGAAGTACTAAAGTCGTAGCGGGTATGGCAATTTGTGCTTGGAATGAAGTCACTTAAGTTGTAGCGGGGATTTGGCAATTGTGCTGGAATGAAGCTCACTAAAAGTCGTAGCCAAGGTATGCAATTGTGCCGGAATAAAGCTTCATTATAGTCGTACCGGGGCGGTAGGAAAATTGTGCTGGAATGAAGTACACTAAAGTCGCTTAGCAGGGCGTATGGCAATTTTGCCGGAATGAGAGTTATTTATAGATCGTAGCAGCGGTTTATGGCAATTGTGCTGGAATGAAGTCCCGTATAAGTCGTAGTGGGGTATGGCATTTGCCGGGAATTAATCCATTATAGTTGGTAGCGAGGTACTGGCAATTGCTGGAGGAAATGAAGTCACTACGAGTCATAGCGAGGTTATGGCCAACTGCTGCCGGAAATGAAGTCACTAAAGTCGTAGCGGGGATATGGCAATTCTGCCAGAATGAAGTCACTAAAGTCGGGCAGGGTATGCGCAATTGTGCCAGGATGAATCGTTACTAAATCGTAGCGGGGTATGGCAATTGTGCTGGAATCGGAAGTCACTAAAGTTGTACGGGGGTATGGCAATTGTGCTGCGAATGAAGTCGACTAAGTCGTAGCAAGATGGCATTGCTTGCCGGAATAAACGTCATTATAGTCGCTAGACGGCGCTATGGAAATTGTGCGGGTGGAGATGAAGTCACTAAAGTCGTAGCAGGGTTATGGCAATTGTGCCGGAATGAAGTTTTATTATAGTCGTAGCCCACGGGTATATGCGCAATTGTGCCGGAGATGAAGTCCCGTAGAGTCGTAGTGGCGGTATGGCATTGTGCCGGAATTAAGTCATTATAGTCGAGCGAGTATGGCAATTGATGTTGGAGATGAAGTCACTAGAGTCGTAGCGGGTATGCAATTGTGGAGGAATGAAGTCACTAGAGTCATAGCGAAGGGTATGGCAATTGTGCCGGAATGAAGTCACTAAAGTCGTAGCGGGGTATGGCAATTCTGCCAGAATGAAGTCACTAAAGTCGTGGCGGGGTATGGCAATTGTGCCAGTATGAGGTTACTAAAGTCGTAGCGGGGTATTGTGCTGGAATAAAGTCACTAAAGTTGGTTGTAGCGAGGTATGGCAATTGTGCTAGAATGACGACTTTAGTGACTTAGCGGGG
>NW_014580430.1:0-1103 GCF_000485595.1 Priapulus caudatus | reverse complement strand
ACCTCTAACCACCTCTAACCACCTCTGACCACCTCTGACCACCTCTGACCACCTCTGACCACCTCTGACCACCTCTAACCACCTCTAACCACCTCTAACCACCTCTAACCAAGTCACTAAAGTCGTAGTGGGGTATGGCAATTGTGCCAGAATAAAGTCACTAAAGTCGTAGCGGGGTATGGCAATTGTGCCGGAATAAAGTCATTATAGTCGTAGCGGGGTATGGCAATTGTGCTGGAATAAAGTCACTAAAGTCGTAGCGGGGTATGGCAATTGTGCTAGAATAAAGTCATTATGGTCGTAGCAGGGTATGGCAATTGTGCTGGAATGAAGTCACTAAAGTCGTAGCGGGGCTATGCATATTGTGGCCGGAATACAAGTCATTATTAGTCGTGAGTGGAGGTATGGCAATCTGTGCCGAATAAAGTCACAAGTGTAGCGGGGGTATGGTCATTGATGCCGGAAATGAAGTCACTAAAGGTCGTAGCGGGGTATGTGGCATTCTTGCCAGAATGAAGTCACTAAAGTCGTAGGCGGGGGTATGGCAAACTTGTGCCGGTATGAGTGCTTACTAAAGTCGTAGCGGGGTATGGCAATTGTGCTGAATAAAGTCTCTATTGTAGTCGAGCAGGAGTATAGGCAATTGTACGGTGGCGCGCAGCAAGGCCTCACCACAAGATACAAATCCCACAGACAAGTGCAAAATCCTACACACAATCTGCAAATCACACACAACTGTGCATCAACAACACAACTGCAAATCCCACAACACAAATGCAAATCCCAACAAAAATGGCAACGCCCACAACGCAAATTGCAAACGCCACAAAACGCAAATGCAAATGCACAACGGCAATTGCAAAACGCCACAGACACAGCCAAACGCCACAACGCGAAATGCAAACTCCAACACAAGCAAACGACGCTAACACAAGCAACGCACAATCGCAAATGCAAAAGCGCAACACAAATGCGAAATCCCTGCCGCGCCGCCTGTACTGTTTGTACTGGGCGCATGATATGCAGGAGTTGATAATCAGGATATCTTTACTCATATAATCTATCCTGATTGTATACAGCTGTTTTGACCCCCTCCCCCTCCG
>NW_014580429.1:7138-17711 GCF_000485595.1 Priapulus caudatus | reverse complement strand
GTATAAGAAACCCTGGATATATCAGGAGTAATAGTCAATATACTCAATTTTAAATACTCATGCATACATAATATCAGGAGTACACAATAGAGAATATAATGAATATAGTGAATAATGACGAACTCATGCATTTTATGCAATTTATTTCATGCAATCTTAAATTTATTCATTTGTCGTTGTTCACCCCTGATAATTCATTAATACGGATATAATGAACATGTTCTATACATGTTAATGATAATATGTTAATGACACATACATATACATCAGAGGGTTAATAATAACAAACCGTCTTAAATTTATTCATTTGTCATTAACATACATATGATATACATAACACATTATGCACGTATGCATGTACATAATACGTTATGCACGCATATATATATATATAATATCAGGAGCTAATAATGACAAATTATTCATGTGTCATTATTAGCTCAGGACTGATAATATTAGGTGTGAATAAAAACACATGTTGGTTTTTATCCTCTCTTAATACATAATACATAGTAAGTGTCATAGTTTACACCTGGTCATGTTATACTCAACGTCACACCAAGTGCACCTGACACAACTTCAAGTTCTTTAAGATAGTTTGTTGCTTTCATGTAGTTGCATTTAGGATTTATTCCTATATTTATATCTAAGATTGGTTTATATATATATTCCAGAACCAGAAAGACCAGCGCAATCCATGAAGTCTACCTTAGAATCAGGTGAGTAGTATCGCTATGGTTTTTACCATTTTCTACATCAACATATTAAACTGAGTACGCTTGTGTACATAACGACAGTACTCCCCAGTACTGCATGAGTGGTACTCCTGATCTCATATACGCATATATATAGATNCCTCTCTCTCTCTCTCTCTCTCTCTCTCTCTCTCTCTCTCTCTCTCTCCCTCTCTCTCTCTCATTCTCTCTCTCTCTCTCTTCTCTCTCTTCCAGGGCCTCTTCTCTTCATGCCCTTCTCTCTCTCTCTCGCTATCTCTCTCCCTATCTCTGTCACTCTATCCCTATGTCTGTCTGTCTCTCTTTCTCTATCTCTCTCGCGCTCTCTTTCTCTCTCTCTCTCTCTCTCTCTCTCTCTCTCTCTCTCTCTCTCTCTCTCCTCTCTCTCTCTCTCTCTCATGGCGCCTCCTCTCTCGTCTGCTCTGCTCTGTCCTCTCTCTCTCTCTCGCTTTTTTTTTTCTTTTTCTCTCTCTCTCTCTGTCTGTCTCTGTCTCTCTCTCTCTCCCTCTCTCCCTCCCCCACTCACTCACCCTCTCCCCCCCCCTCTCTCTACTCCTCCTCTCTCTCTCTCTTACTCGCCGTTTCTTACATTGACGTCTCTCGCATGTGCCAATGCAGTCTCTATGACGCAAGCAGGCGCGGCAGCAATTTCATATACTCTAGTACGGCGTGCGCTTGTTTGCGTGCCGATGCCCTCGCTTGTTCTCCGTCGTTACTTCCACCCCACACATTCCGGCTCTTTAATCACAGTCACGCCGATTAACGCAATTTACTCGCCTTGTTATGTGCACGCGTGAGTATATAACGGGGCAATGAATGCTGGCTGGCTGCACACAGCCCGGGTTAGCAGGCTGATGGGAGTCCCGCGCCTGCTATAATTACGGGTCTTTGTTTGGCCTGCCTTCGCGTGAGAGACTTGACTGCTGACGCGCGGCGCCGCGCGTGCTGCGTTGTCAATACCGGCGCCCGTTTGTGCTTCGCCGTGCGGCAAATTCAACTTCATTGATATGTTCACTGCGCATTCTGTGCATGGGAGTCGGCGTGCAGACGAGCATGCAGGGCAGGCCAACCTCGAAAGAATTATCGTTTGCCGTAATTTCGAGCGATTGCTTGTGCACAAAAGTCATGTTAGCCGCGAGTTATCTTCACACTACATTATATCTAGAAATTACACACATATCTGACCGTACTTTATGAGGTATTACTACTATTATTATTATTAGCTCGTCTGACGAAGTCAGCATTGCAGCTCTGTAGAATCGCATGATTGTCCGTCCGCTCCGTCGCGTCGTGCGTCCGTGCCGTGCGTCCCGTCAAACAGTTGGCGCACAAATCTAAACGGCGGTAACCGTAACGGTCCGAAATATTCGGACGTGGGGTAATCGAAAACGAGTTTGGGATGTCGAGCTGGGGGTCAAAGGTCAAAGGTCAAGAGCGCTGTAAAAGAAGGGAACATTTTCACTCCGTTAACTTACAGCGTATATGGCGAGCGAAATGCAGAATTGCCGGCACAAATCTAAACGGCGTCGTAACCTAGGCCTTCGTTGATTAGTTGTGTATAGCATCACGGAGGAACAAAAGCCATCACTGAGCCGAAATGGATCGGTCACAGGTCAAATGTCATTGGGCCAAAGCGGCAGATTTTAGACATTTTCTCGCAGACATTGGTCTGACGGAGCGATTGCAAAACTTTTTTGTTTCAGCGGGGACTTTACCATTTTTATGGCTTTATTGAAAGGACCATGAAATTACTTTCCGCTGACATGCGAAGAGTAAGTGTTTGGATAACCTTTTTGACCCTCAAGAGGAGGGTTAAACATGGATTTGTTGACTGTTAACAAAGGACTGAACTGCTTTTGCTATTGTGGATGTGAGGCTACAGTTGCACAGTTCAATTGCGCAAGGCAAATGTTTGTTGACAAGGTTTACGCCCTCTTAAAATCATATTATTTTCGAAAGCAGTCTGTATTAGCACCCCGAGTAGCACCCTGTATTAGCACACTGTAATGAACCCTGAATGCTTGCGTTGTAGGCAAAAACATGGGGGCAGCCCATTACGCATCGATGGGTTGAACTGGCACTATTTCTAATCATAATTATGCTTGGCAACCTGCAATGCAGATGTGTTAACTCACAGCTGAGCGAAATTCTCACCTGCCTGAATATACTTGGATTCAGCAACTCAATGGAGTGGGAGTGTCTATATTCAGGGCCGGTACGGGAGATTACGTACGCATATATTTGCTAATATATTGACTAATCGTGGCTCAATAAACTCAATATTCACAGAGAGTATAGCTAAGACATGTGTCTATAGGTATCTAGAATTTTAGAAATTTAATCATCTGTAATTCACTTCCGCGCGCATATATTTGCTATATGACTAATCGCTGCGTCAATAAACTCAATATTCACAGGAGGTATATGAATTCAAGCCGGTACGGGAGATCATTGCATAATATATTCTACGATACCTATAGACACATGTCTTAGCTATACTCTCTGTGAATATTGAGTTTATTGACGCGCGATTAGTCAAATATATTAGCAAATATATGCGTACCGTAATCTCCCGTACCGGCGCCTGAATATAGACATCTCCCAATGGGTGAGGTTATCACGCACGAAGGGTGATGCCCATCTTTGATTATTGATTACACTTGCACGCGCCATCTCGCGGCAACTATAGGTCTAGTTTAAATTAATTTTATTCTCAATGTAACTTTGTTAACGAATAAATAATAACTAGTACCATATAATATATTTACTTTTCATCTTGAATCTTAACATATATCATGTAGCTATGGGCATGCGTATCCATTTTACCAGTTATGCGACAACATAATCTGTTACCATAGAAATATTAGAGACACTATATATTATATTTTATATGGCTGTTACACTCAGGGGGAATAGGAAACGAAGTATTATTGAGGGGGCAGTAAAAAGGCATCATCGCCTGGTTTTTTTTAAATTTATAGAATTAAGAGAGAGAGAGAGAGAGAGAGAGAGACCAGAGAGAGAGAGAGAAGAGACGCGAGAGAGAGAGAGAGTAGTAAAATTGATAGCGGGACAGAGAAAACGGTGATACGGTGTGTATGCGAGCGGCGAAACGGGGTACGTGCGAGATGGTGTGCAAGGGGAGGTGGAGGCAGGGGGATGGGGGCCGAAGGCAGGGGAATGGGAGATGGGAGGTAAGGGGTGGAAGGGAGAGGCAAGGGGAGTGAAGCGGGAGGCAGGGGAAGGAGGTAAGTGGCAGGAGGGAGGGAGGTGGGACGCAGTGGGGAGGGAGGTGGTAGAGAAGCGACCCCCCGCCCCCTCTAATTAAACTTGGAGATCCATGCTCATATATTGAAATCTTTTATGTCAACGTCAATGTCATTCATTAATTGTATTTGAATTGTTTTATTGTTCTTGTTATTAGAATTAGCCCATAGAGCATTAGGTGGTGCGAAAGTGTAGCTGATATATTTGTTCGAATTGGCTACGAAGTCAAACAAGAATAAAGAAGACTTATGTATAAGACGTCTTGCCTATGCACAAATGAATTTATCAGCAGAACACCAGACAGCCAGATGAGCCCTGTCGCACTGTGCGGCACTTTGATTTCCAAGACCGGGGGCATTAGGCGGTGCTTCGTGGGTCCGCTACTCTGGACATAGGGATCTAATCCGAATTTATTTCGCTTATTCATTATTATGAGGTTAGCCCATATTATTCCGATTCCTAATGTGAACACACTATACATTTGGTGTGTACTGTTTGCAACATTTTTTTTCCAGCAATTTACGCATTTGTTCCTGTTGCGTAAGGAGGACAGAGCTGTCCTGAGGAACAGAGAACTAGTGTGATCATCTAAGATTCCTATAGTTTGCATCGTCTGTCATATATAATCATGTAATATATTATTCTATAGATGTAATAATTGTGTATGCGCAGCCCTGCGCAGCTTACCTTTCTTTACCTTTTCCTTAACTTTTCCACGCTTTTCTAGTTTTGCTCCCTATAATTATTATATACGTTGCACGCACAAACGCAGTAAAAACACGGGCGTTTCAAACTTGGATAAGTACCGTCAATTTGCGCGCATAACGTAATGCACGTATGTTGTTTGTTAGGACTGGGAAATTGAGCGAGTGACACCATTTTTACAGAAAACGTTCTGCACTACTGCGTTTGTTTTGCTGCCAAATTGTTGCAATGGATACATATAGCCGGTAATGATTGCAGAAGCTGCTACTTATACAGGTGCCTAGTAACGCATCGACTAACGCCGTTCACTTGTTTTTCGACACGCGCAGCACGCACGACCGCACACGCGCCCCATATAAGGCGCGTTCACACGGACGTTTTTGGCCCGAGCCTAATTAGGCCCGCTGCCAATTTGGCTCGAGCCGAGCGTCATCACGGACGATTTTGGCCCGCAGCCTAATTAGGCCCGTGCCAGATTTGGTCCATCGAAAACGTCGGACAGGCCCGAGCCAAATTTAGCCACCAGTTTTCGGTGAGAGGTAGAGCGGTAGAATCGTGTTGCAGCGGTAGATTGCTGCGAGTGTCAAAGTGTACTTCGACGAAATAAAGTCCAAAACAATATAAAAATTCGACAAATTTTACTCGGATGCACGTTTTCAAGATTGATAATTGAACTCGGAACTAAGTAAACACTCTAAATCGTACACAACGCCATTCTCGCGACATACTGCAAAAGTTATCTGTGAGATATTTGTGCAATAAAATTTATTTGAATTTGAATTTGAATTTGACAGACAGTATTTACCTCCCCCCTACTTGCGTACGTGTGAACGCGCCGACTCAATTAGGCCCGAGCCAAATTTGGCCCGTGCCAAATTCTAGCCCATTTGGCTCGAGCCAATCATGACCGTGTGAACACGGCTATTGACGTGAAGAGAGATGCACATCTCGCGCTGCGCATGCATGTCCGTATAGTTCTCTCTTTCATTTCCTAACCCTAACCCTAACCCTAACCCTAACCCTAACGCTCGCATATGCATGCACTTGCGCATACGCGTGCAAACGGGCACACAAATGCACGCACGACGCACGCACGCAGACAGCGCCACGCACTAATGCGATATGCGAACATAATGATGTAATTCTTTCAGGTGTGTGCGTTGAAACCCATAAGATCATCACAGCTCAGCGATATGTGCGCAGCGCCGTGTGTACATCTAGGAGAGGCCGTTAGAGGAAGGATGGAGGGTGTAAGAAATCGGCGGCTGTCTCCAACGTATAGGACCGTACCGTGTGTCGGTGAACGCTCTTTCCAGCGAATATGATAATGCTGTGGCCAAAAATTCGCCGAGCCATGAAATATTGAATACTAGTTAAGTAGTTAGCGAAAACGATGTCGGGGCGCGTCACTCGGTGGTAAAACCTTTTAAACGGAATGCGTAAGCGCATAAGGAATAGGGAGCGGGTATGCGTTCACGCAGTAGTGAGCCTGCCTTTTTGGTGGCGTGTAGTACACATATATAAGAAGTTAATAATGACATTTGTCATTATTAACTCCTGATTATATATATAGACATTTCCAGCCATGGATTAGTAGGAAGTTTATAAGGGACTGCGTAGTGATAGGCTTACGGTTATAACTTATAGGAGACATGAGCCTAATCCTAACACTAGCAGTAACGCTTATTACCGCCCGAGCCGTAATCCGAACTATAAACCGTAGGGCGGCCAGTCCCCACGTCGTAAGCGCGGCTCATAGCTCGCGAGTGAAAATGCGTCGGGTTCTCTTGCAGGGTGGGGGGGGGTATTGTCTCACGCTGCCTCGGCGCGGTCGGCTGCTGCTGCTGCTGCTGCTGCTGCTGCTATGCGGTGTTTTTGCTCGTGAAATATAGATGGCTTCTCGCTGCTGCCAATGTCGCAGCGACAGCGCCGCGCTCTATGCGTGTGGTACATCGTTCATCATCTCTCTTATTGCCCTCTCTCTCTCTCCTCGCTTCTCTCTCTCTCTCTCTCTCTCTTCTCTCTTTCCTCTTTCTCTCTCTCTCTCTCTCTCTCTCTCTCTCTCACTCTTCTCTTCTCTTCTCTCCTCTCTCATCTCTCTCTCTCTCTCGCCTCTCTCTCTCTCTCTCTCTCTCTCTCTCTCTCTCACTCTCTCTCTCTTCTCTCTCTCTTCTCTCTCTCTCTCTCTCACTCTCTCTCTCTCTCTCTCCCTCTTCGCGTCATAAATACGCACGCGTGTGCGTTGTGCGCGTGTGCGTGTGTTGCGTTCATGTGCGTGCCGTGTGTGCGCTGTAGCGTACGTCTGTGTGTTTGTGTGTGCGTGTGTGCGTGTGTGGCGGGTGTGTGTGGGTGTGTGTGTGTGTGCCCTGTGTGTGTGTGTGTGTGTGTGTGTGTGTGTGTGTGTGTGTGTGTGTGTGTGTGGGGTGTGCTGTGTGCTACGTGCGTGTGTGCGTGGCCGATGTGCGTGTCGTGCGTCGTGTGCGTTGCGTGTCGTGCGCGTGCGTGCGTGCGTGCGTGCGTGCGGTGTTGTGTGCGTGGCGTGCGTGTGTTGGGCGCGAGGAAGAGAAGTAGGGCTGCAGAAGCTGCCTGTCTGTGTGTGTGTGTGTGTGTGTGTGTGTGTGTCTGTGTGCGTGCGTGTATGAGTGTGTGTGTGTGTGTGTGTGGTGTGTGTGTGTGTGTGTGCGCGTGTGCCCGGTGTGCGCGTGTTGTATGTGTGCGTGTGTTGCGTGCGTGCGTGCGTGTGTGTGTGGCGCGAGGAAGGAGAAGTAGGGCTGCAGAAGCTGTCACGGCTCGGGCTGTAAGTAAATTAGGGGCGGCCATCTCCGCGCGCTGAAGTGTGCCTAGTTAGATCGTATTATGACTTCATTGACGCGTGTGCAGAGTTCATTCTCCCCAGCAGGGATGTGCAGCTGGGGGGGGTAGATGGTGTTGCCCACGTAGGCGCCATCGCATGGACTAGAGTAGTTATGCAGATCGCGTTGTATTGTGCTGTGTTGTGTCGTGTCGTGTTGTGTTGCGTTGCGTTGCGTTGTGTTGTGTTGTGTTGTGTTGTGGTGTGTTGTGTCGTGTCGTGTTGTGCTGTGTTGTGTTGTGTTGTTCCAGTCAAATATCTTGTATTTATTGTCGAAGCTTAATCATTTTTCAGCAAGTTTTGCTTTGTTTTGCGATCAGATGTCGCTTAATTTTACTCGTACATATATTAATTAATATAGGCATGGTAAGAGTATATAGATGAGTAGGGAAAATCTGGCTTCTTCCCTCCCTCGTATATTTCTGGCGTCGGCTGTAGGCCTATGTAGATATGACACCAGCAGAGCTTATCTTATCCCTTAGCTATACAACCGCCTGTTAATTAATTATCTATTAATTAAATATTTTTATATTAAGTTTAGATATTACATATCATTTCATATAAGAGTTTAAAAAAATTTCGCATTAATTATTTTCTATTAATTATATAGTGATCCATTTTAAATTTATAATATATCGATTATTTTTATCAATTATGTTATTAAATATTAATTATATTTTATTGAGCGGCGTATTGTCGACGGTCGTGGAATAGTCTCTCCCGAGATCTGCGTGCCGTGCGTGCGTTGCGTCGGTCGGTGCTGCGTAGATGAGATGCAGAGACGATTGCGTGTGTTCCCGGCGTTTGCCATCGGCCGATTCCAGCATTGCGCTGCTGCTTGAATTCTATTGATCTAGCAATGTTTTTTTTAATCCTGTGTGGACATACATAGCGAGGGGGAGAGAGAGAGCGAGTCGATAGAGAGAAAAAACAGAGTGGGGAGGAGCGGGAGAGAGGGGGGAGGGGGATGAGATGCTGAGGGTTGAGGCCGAGAAGGAGAAGGAGGATAGAGAGGAAAGGAGATGTAAGCTAACTACGTGCGCGTACGAGTGGGTGAAACAGAAAATTGCTGAAAAAAACTGAGGGCGCTGCAAAACCGATGCGCAGTTTTCAATTATTTGATATTTCCTGCATGAAATTGCGTTTCCAAATGAACGGCAAACTATATATAATCCGGTTTCCACCAGACTATTGCCAGCGGCCTGCCGCTTACACCCCCCCCCTCCCGCCTAGAATGGCTCTGATGGGGGCAGATTGAAGTATTACGGCGTATATTGTATTGTGATAGTTGTGATAGTTGACATAAGTATTGTGATTTCTCCTTCCCACCCGCCGCATTTCATTTATGGGCGTTCATTATTATTCGGCGTGAAATTAATTAGTCTGCATTGGGTTGCGTGAAGTGCGCATTAGTGGTTATATAAGCGAAGGCGAACAGTTGTTCCTCCCGATTCGATTGCAGATCCTCACAGTGGCGTAGCCTTCACCTCATTCACCTAGCGTTCATTTACTGCGAATTCTTGTGTATATTTGTTTTTTGTTCTCATTTTTTCGTGTTTTTATTTTTTTACTTTTTGCCTAACTTCTGGGTTTTTTCCTATTATATGTATGTATATATATATATATATATATATATACACATATATATCAAGAGTACATAATAGAGAGAAGCGTATGACACCGTTTTAACAGCGTTTTGCATAGTTTTCAACTTGTATAGCTTACGTATACTTGTCTAGTATACATACATACACGCACGCACGCGCGCACGCACACACATACTTAGATAAATATTAAATAGGCTACAGATTTAAGTAGTGACACTATAAACACTCAATTGAAATAAAACGACAACAAAAGTAGATAGAATACTAGAGCACTCGGAGAGCGCAGACCTCCGCCAAGGCAGCTCAATTCTCTGACTGTGAAAAATTTTATTAATTAATTGGATCCGGATCGCCACCAAAATGTAATCAATTCTAAGTTACCCCATTTCTGACCTATCCTGAAAATGTTATTTATTAATTAATTAATTAATTAATTAATTGGATTCGGATCACCACCAAAATGTAATCAATTCTAAGTTGCCCGATTTCTGACCTATCCTAAAAGTTTTATTAATTAATTAACTAATTAATTGGATCCGGATCACCACCAAAATCTAATAAATTCTAAGTTAGCCCATTTCTGACCTATCCTGAAAATTTTATGACAATCCGTCCATAACTTTTTTAGTCAGGCTGTACACAAACAAACAAACGCACAAACCCACAAACCAACAAACGCCGGTGAAAACATAACCTCCTGCCAACCCCTTGGCGGAGGTAACAAGCAACACAAACAGGAATAACAGAAGTTTAAGCCATAACTGAAATATCAGCGGCGGTGAGAACAGCATCTTAACATGTTGCTCAGATAGCAACTGTTGTTCACCTGTACGTTGCTCAGCTTACAACTAAATTACCCTCCTCGTGCTACGTTGCTAGATGGCCAGGGGCCCGTTGTCAGAAACAAAATTAGTCTTAACATTAGTCTTAACACTAACATTTTCTCGTAGACCGTCGACAGCGCTTCGTTTCCTATTGTTATGAGGAAATCTGCTACGATTTTCCATTCAGGCAACTTCGCAGCGTTTCTGTCGACGGTCTAAGAGAAAAAATTAATGTTAAGACTAATGTCAAGACTAATTTTGTTTCTGACAACGGGCCCCTGATCATTAACTGCCTGCTAATTAAACCATCGGGTCTTCAGTGCTGTATCATCGCTGCCCACCGCGATGTCGTGATATAGCCAGTGTATGCGTGTTAACACGTTCAACGCGAAACACGAGTATACTCGTTCGAACCTGCAAAACGCACGAACGCGAAACACGAGTATACTCGTGGCAAAAAAAAAATTTAAAACAAAAAAATTATTTGGAACGTTTACTATGTTCTCCTATAGATGGCAGGGCTATACGCTTAGCAATTCAATAGCGTCACTAGTAGTACCCCAGTAGCAAGGAGCTATATATAAC
>NW_014580429.1:5558-6190 GCF_000485595.1 Priapulus caudatus | reverse complement strand
GTGTGTGTGTGTGCGTGCGTGCGTGCGTGCGTGTCGTGTGTGTGTGTGTGTGTGTGTGTGTGTGTGAGGTGGTGCGTGCGGGTATGTGTACGTGCGTGCGTGCATGTGTTCTTGCCTCATTTTCTGTTCTTACGTCATCGCGTCTGTGTGCATGCGTCTGAAAGCCGTTTAAGTGCGAGCGCGAAGAGGCGAACACCCGTCGCATACATTCGGATTCATTAGAGCAATCTGATTACACACTCAGCGCGCGCGCCTCCGTTGCCTCACCACTGCGTGCGTGCGTTCGTGCGCGCGCTCGTGTGTGCCTGTGCGCGCGCGCGTGTGTGTGTACGTGTGTGTGCGCGTGCGTGCGTGCGTGCGTGCGTGCGACCGTGTGTGTGCGCGTGAGAACACAGAACTTGATTATCTATGTACAGCGTCAATATTTGCTGTATCGACTGCCAAGGCCGTGTGCCACCCGATGATATTTCGTGTCGATCTATTTAATACCAGAAGACATCACAGCTTACGGGGAAGGAGAGTAAATCGTGTAGCAAGTCAAAGTCAGCGGTGCTGCCATGAGAGTCGGCTTACATATTTATATATATATATATATATATATACGTGTATATATATATATATATATATACTTC
>NW_014580429.1:2544-3758 GCF_000485595.1 Priapulus caudatus | reverse complement strand
TGGGAGAAGGATAAGGGCTATACAACTGTGAGGATTGGGAGAAGGATAAGGGCTATACAACTGTGAGGATGGGGAGAAGGATAAGGGCTATACAAGTAACAACTGTGAGGATGGGGAGAAGGATAAGGGCTTACAGGTGTGAGGATGGGGAGAATGATAAGGGCTTACAGCTGTGATGATGGGGAGACGGATGAGGGCTATACAACTGTGAGGATGGGGAGAAGGAAGAGAGTGTGATTGTATTATAGGATCAGTCGGCTTGATCCGGATAGCGTAGCAAGAAGCATCGCGAGTGGCTAGATGAGAGTGTTTAGCTTACCTGTCCGTTCTCCGGTGACAGGCTAGATGAGAGTGTTTAGCTTACCTGTCCGTTCCCCGGTGACCGGTTAAAAAGCGAGAGGTTTCAACAGACAGCAGGCAGCAGCAGCAGCAGCAGCAGCAGTAGCAGCAGGAGCCGTAGCAACAGTGGTAGCAGCAGCAGCAGTAGCAGCAGTAGTAGCCGCAGCAGCAGTAGCAGCAGGAGCCGTAGCAACAGTAGCAGCAGTAGCTACTGCTGTTACTGCTGTTACTCCTGTTACTGCTACTGCTACTGCTGTTACTGCTGCCGCTGCTGCTGCTGCTGCTACTGCTGTTACTGCAACTGCTGCTGCTGCTACTGCTGCTGCTACTGCTGCTGCAGCAGCAGTAGCAGCAGGAGCCGTAGCAACAGTGGTAGCAGCAGCAGCAGTAGCNCTATACAACTGTGAGGATGGGGAGAAGGATAAGGGCTATACAGCTGTGAGGATGGGGAGAAGGATAAGGGCTATACAGCTGTGAGGATGGGGAGAAGGATAAGGGCTATACATGTGTGAGGATGGGGAGAAGGAGAAGGGCTGTACAGCTGGATGGGGAGAAGGAAGAGAGTGTGATTGTATTATAGGATCAGTCGGCTTGATCCGGATAGCGTAGCAAGAAGCATCGCGAGTGGCTAGATAAGAGTGTTTAGCTTACCTGTCCGTTCTCCGGTGACCGGCTAGATGAGAGTGTTTAGCTTACCTGTCCGTTCCCGGTGACCGGCTAGATGAGAGTGTTTAGCTTACCTGTCCGTTCTCCGGTGACCGGCTAGATGAGAGTGTTTAGCTTACCTGTCCGTTCCCCGGTGACCGGCTAGATGAGAGTGTTTAGCTTACCTGTCCGTTCCCCGGTGACCGGCTAGATGAGAGTGTTTAGCTTAC
>NW_014580429.1:0-1182 GCF_000485595.1 Priapulus caudatus | reverse complement strand
AGGATAAGGGCTATACAGCTGTGAGGATGGGGAGAAGGATAAGGGCTATACAGCTGTGAGGATGGGGAGAAGGATAAGGGCTATACAGCTGTGAGGATGGGGAGGAGGAGAAGGGTTTCACAGCTATGAGGATGGGGAGAAGGATAAGGGCTATACAACTGTGAGGATGGGGAGAAGGATAAGGGTTTCACAGCTGTGAGGATGGGGAGAAGGATAAGGGCTATACAACTGTGAGGATGGGGAGAAGGATAAGGGCTATACAGCTGTGAGGATGGGGAGGAGGATACGGGCTATACAACTGTGAGGATGGGGAGAAGGATAAGGGCTATACAGCTGTGAGGATGGGGAGAAGGATAAGGGCTATACAACTGTGAGGATGGGGAGGAGGATAAGGGCTATACAGCTGTGAGGATGGGGAGAAGGGTAAGGGCTATAAAACTGTGAGGATGGGGAGAAGGATAAGGGCTATAAAACTGTGAGGATAGGGAGAATGATACGGGCTATACAGCTGTGAGGATAGGGAGAATGGATACGGGCTATACAGCTGTGAGGATGGGGAGAATGATACGGGCTATACAGCTGTGAGGATGGGGAGAATGATACGGGCTATACAACTGTGAGGATGGGGAGAAGGATAAGGGCTATACAGCTATGAGGATGGGGAGACGGATGAGGGCTATACAACTGTGAGGATGGGGAGAATGATACGGGCTATACAACTGTGAGGATGGGGAGAAGGATAAGGGCTATACAGCTATGAGGATGGGGAGACGGATNGCTCACGTGATGCGTAATTAACGCGCACGTGATGCGTGATCAACGCGCACGTGATGCGTGATAACGCGCACGTGATGCGTGATAAACGCGCACGTGATGCGTGATCAACGCTCACGTGATGCGTGATCACTACACACGTGATGCGTGATCAACGCTCACGTGATGCGTGATCACTACACACGTAATGCGTGATTAACGCTCACGTGATGCGTGATCAACGCTCACGTGATGCGTGATCAACGCGCACGTGATGCGTGATCAACGCTCACGTGATGCGTGATAAACGCGCACGTGATGCGTAATCAACGTGCACGTGATGCGTGATCAACGCTCACGTGATGCGTTATCACTACACACGTGATGCGTGATTAACGCGCACGTGATGCGTGATCAACGCTCACGTGA
>NW_014580428.1:12849-15639 GCF_000485595.1 Priapulus caudatus | reverse complement strand
ATATATATATATATATATAATTTTATGATCAAATTTCAATCTATGGGGCTCTCGGAAGATTGATGCATACACGACGTACTGCTACGGAAAGGATAGCTTGTTTTGAGGAGAAAAAATAACGTGCGTTACAAAAACATCGGTATGTCATCGCGGCTCATATATTATGCAGTTACATAGGCTGTTTACCTTTAAAAATTAAGTAATATCTAAAGGAACATCACTGAGCGGCAGTCGCACGCACGCACGCACACACACACACACACACACACACACACACACACACGCACGCACGCACGCACGCACCTACACACGCACGCACGCACGCACGCACACGCACACACACATTCGTGCGCGCACACACATACACGCACGCACTATCCACAACCATGTACTAACGCCGCATGGTGGCCGCAAATGGAACCATATCATAATCGTTTGAGACTCCCGCACATTTTCCGATGGCCGCTTGCATCGATGCTGTGCAAGCTAGCGTTCATGCTCGCGCGCGCCCGCCTGCACGGCACATGCACGCGAGCGTGTACGCGCACGCATTCCTCCCATCTACCCGGTCTAGATTACCTTCAACAGTCAAGCCATCGTCATACACGCATTCCAGAGTGAAATCTACGGCGCGATAGCCAGACATAATTGTGGCCAATCACAGCGGCCGTGGTATTGACGCCGTGATGCGCCCATCATCTCATCCTATATCCCTCCCTCCCTCGCTCCTCTCCCTCCCCTCTCCTCCACCCCTCTCACTCTCCCCTCTCTCCTCCCCTCTTCTCTTCCCCTTCACCCCCCCCCCCATTCCGTCTTTTGATGCCTACGAATCACTGCATACCCGTATATCATACTGAGGGTTTCTATAGTTGCGCTGCTGGTCATTACGAGCATGGCAGGTTATTATAGTTTCGTAACACACATGCCCTGTGATGAGAAGGCATGCCTAATTTATGCATACATCTGGTGCGAGTCGCGCTGCAATATGATTAAATACCCTGTACCTATACAATAAATAAATGTAAGATAAATAATAATAATATTGCAACACAATAAATAATTATTTAAATAAATAAATAATAAATAAATGAATGAATGCAATGAATGAAATGAATAAATGAAATATAATATGATGAATGAAGTGAAGGAAATGAAGAATAGCATATGATACAGATAAATTTAATAAATGATTTAAATTAATAAATATGAACACGCACATGCACCATGCAGCTACGCACCGCACCCATTATATATAGATATATATATATATATATACTATATATATATATGACTATATATATAACTATACTGATATATATATGGTAAGTATGTAATGCTATATATATATGTATGTATATATTACACAAATACATACGACAAATGATCAATTTAACCAATTAATTTTAATATGACATATATACATAAAGAAATAGGCAATTAACTTTTAACAATATACAATAATAATCAAGAGTGCGATAATAGAGATCTCTATTATGTTACACTTGATAATTAAAAATTAAATAAATAAGAAGTTCTCTCGATGCTCGGCAGGATATACGATCAATCTCGTATAATGTCTCGGTCATCATGTATTATAAATGGCTTTGTACTCTACTCTAATTATAATTCCGGATAAATACGGACCGCAACCGCACAAAGACAGATCGCTAAAATTTCGCTTCCGCGCAGAAATGATTTGCACAAACATTTATTCGTGCACAAAATGTCTACATACCGCGTAGACCGATACACGGCCAAAACGCGTGGAATTGTAAGCGGCGTGCTTGTAACGGAGCGCGGGGATGTATGTAGAGACGGAGGGGTCATGCCATCCGTAAGCGTAAGGCAGCTGGCGGCTAGCTCCAGCTGCCGCGGCACGCAGACGCGCGTCTCAGCAGGCACAGCTTATGGCGGACGCATTATTACAAGCGTTCCCTGATTCTTAAATGAATTCATACTGAAGAGGATTCGGAGATGATCGGTCTCACGATACTATCTCAGACGAAGATATTGTCGAACGAAAAACCAGCGGCGCCTGGTATCAGCCCCGGTGTCGTTCGTCTCACTTACGACGAAGCATACAAATAATAATGTTGAGGCGTTTGAAGAGTGGATGATTCAGTTAGTTTAATCTTGGCGATAGCGGTAGCGTCGGCGGCGGCGCAAACGGAGACTTCGCTAACCTGAAAGTGTAATGATTTAGTTGCAAGAGAATGATTAATCGAATTTAGATTGCAATGGAGTGGTTATCCCGACCGCGGGAGCGATGGCTGAATTTTTTAAAAATTTATATTGCTGCTCGCATTTGCGTGCCAGCGTTGCAACATATAATATCTGCTGTCGAATGAAATTAAGTGCATTGTAAGAGCAGGGCATAATGGCAGTGTGAGTTGTGGTCGCACCGGCATAAACGAGGATTATCTATTGTGTGCCATTGGTCTGGGGTATTTAATTACAGGATCGAGTGCTCGACTCTGCAAGTGCCAATATTTCATAACGATAAAATATCGAATGCCGACGTGATATTGTCACTGACGATCTAAAACTGCTGCGTAAAAGGGGAACAGCAGAGAAAAGGTGTTATTCGTTCATCCAACCATGGCTTGTAAATCCTGTTTGGTGTTATATGGCGAGCCGTTACAGGTTAATATATATATATATATAGTATATATAGTATATATATATATATGATATATAGTATGATATATAGGTATAATAGTATATACTTACTATATATAATGTAATTATATATATAAGTATAGTAGATATATATAATGTATAGCTCATATA
>NW_014580428.1:11519-12824 GCF_000485595.1 Priapulus caudatus | reverse complement strand
CATTCTCAGCTCTCTCCCATATTATCAATTTTCTCAACTTCCACTTGCTCTCCTTTTGCCCTTCCTCACCATCTTCCTCTCTCCCGGCCCTACGCCCTCCGCACCCCTCTCTCTCGTCTCTCTCTCTCTCTCTCTCTCTCTGCCTCTCTCTCTCTCTCTCTCTCATCTCTCTCTCTCTCACCTGCCGGCGTAGGCTGGAGTAGTCGCCATGCGATGGCGGGGTCGTAGGATAGGGCATGCCACCTGTCCAGGCCCCCCTCACCGTTCCTCACTATTCATAGCTCCCTGAAAACAATACCAATCGTATCGTCATATACCGCCGTCGGAAGTGGACTGCATGCGTAGTCGCAGGATGATGGGCAGCATACCGACACCGGTGTATGCGTGTCATATACGTGCGTGTGTGGGCGATAGCCAGATTTAAATAAGTGGGCATGAGAATATACATACAATTTAAAGCAGATGAAAATATCGTGTGGGGACCACTTTGGGGAAAAACCGTAGTAAATTATATAAATATGTATATAATTTATTATATATATATATTATATATAATATATAATGTGCCTAGTTTAAATTACTAATAATGAAATGAAAGTTTGTACCAGTTAGAATCCGATCAAGTGTTTAAGATATCACTAACATCAAATCGCACGCAGAATTTAATAAATAAACATCAATATAATAGATTACAATTCATTGAATATTACATTATGGTTATTAATTACAGCGTATATTATCATTAGATTGATGTATAGCAATGCCAGGGTTGACGTTTTGTGCTCTTTATCTATTATTTATAGGTCGTGATTATTTTTTGCACATGGGCAGGTAAAGGGGGACAACCCCGCGTCGCGGCCCGTATGTTACATGCCTTACTCTGATATGCTGCGTGCGTGTCGTGCGCGCGCGCGTGTGTGTGTGGTTGTGGTGTGTGTGTGTGTGTGTGTGTGTGTGGTAATGTGTTGTGTGTGCGTGCGTCGTTGTGTGTTGTGTGTGCCGTGCGTGTGTGTTGATGTGTTGTGCTGTGTGTGTGTTGTGGTGGTGCCGCGGCGCGGCCGTGTGGCGGGTGATGTGTGTGTGTGTTGTGTGTGTGTGTGTGTGTGTGTGTGTGAGTGAGCTATAGCTACTATATACGTTACAGGGTGTGTGACTGTGTGCGTGAAACTGAGGTATGGAACAGGCTGAATCATGTATATTATATAGAGCTATATAGAACCACCAAGCGACGCGGACCCCGCTTCCGCACGCTACACGAGATTCGTGCAGCTCGACACGGTTTTAATAAACCATGAAATTCTCAAA
>NW_014580428.1:4019-6519 GCF_000485595.1 Priapulus caudatus | reverse complement strand
TAATTGCATATTTATATATTATAATCATTCATTTCTCAATACACACTACAAAATATATACACATATTAGTTTCGATATAATAAATAAGAAAGAAGACGTTTTGAAGTAGCGACTGCGCTGGACACGGCTATAGCGTAATCTCGGCTGAGCTGCCGTGTCGACTTCACACGTAGTATGTAGTACGTGCATATAGCGTCTGCGTGCATGCACTTTTTATGTCCAGCAGGCCGTGCGTGCGGCAACCGGAGAAGGCGAAAGCGGAGAGAGAGAGAGAGAGAAGAAAGCGGTGAGAGACTATACACAGATGCCGTGCTCACCTGAGACGTCGCCGAGCTTGCTGGAAACGGATGGGAAACTGTGGAAACGTCGTCATCGTAACGACGACGACGATGATGGTGATGCTAACGAAGATGCTATTCTTTCCCTCGCACGTTCACTGTCCCTCCTCCTCCTCCTCCTCCTCCTCCTTCTCGTAGGGATTTCTCCTCTTTCGGTTTCCTCGAGGCTCTCACAGATGTGGGAATTAGCTGCGTCGCCACTGCTCGCACCGCATGCCTCTATAGCTGCAGTCCGAAGTGCGGCTCCCCTCAACTAACGATGCAGCTATTATGCAAATACGCGCTTCGGCGTGGTACGACGTCGCGCTTTCGTCGTCTGCTCTCTCGTTCTATCTCTCTGTCTCTCCTGTCTCGCTCGCGCGCTTTCTGCTCCTCTCATGTAAATCACAACGACCGACGTTCGTTCACCAAATTAAGCTGATCAAAAAACTGCGACCAAGCATTTCCATGTAATACATAAAGTTACAAGATGTCCGAGCACGTCAGCGCCAGCATGAACCGGTAACATGACAGCTCGGTGGCGGGCAACCAATAGCAGCTCTTGTTAACATGTGCGCGGGTGCGCTCGCGCCACGCTCGGCACGCTGGCACACGCCACGCCCACGCCCTGATTGACACATCGGGGCGGAGCAGGTCGCTCTTCTATTCGTGTTGCGAGCGGAAGCGATGGAATGATAAGCGGGAGTATAGGGAGAGCCAATATAAGCGCATACGTGCGCCTATGCTCGCACCGCGCGTTGCGTCGCCGTCGGTGAAAAACTCGCCGACGTCTATACCGACGCAATACGCGAAAGTTCGGCGACGCACACACACAAACACGCGCACACGTATGATGCACTGCCTATTACGAATCTAGCGCCGCACCATTTGCCATGTAGATGGCGCCATATGCAAGGCAGTATTAATATCGCGTTTGCATAATATATATATATGATATATATATATATATATATATGTGTGTGTTGTGTGTGTGTTGTGCGCGTGCGTGCGTGCGTGCGTGCGTGCGTGCTGCTTGCGTGCGTGCGTGCGTGCTTGCGTGCGGCGTGCGTGCGTGCGTGCGTGCGTGGCGTGCGTGCGTGCGCGTGCGTGCGTGCGTGCGCGTGTGTGCGTGATGTGTGTGTGTGTGTGTGTGTGTGTGTGTGTGTGTGTGTGTGTGTGTGTGTGTGTGCGTGTGTCTGTGATTAGACTCGCGTTGCTTTGATTGCACAGGATTTTCTCAACCGCTTTCATATGTTCTCGACCGTTCTGACACTTACCGGCACTCCTTGCGCCACACGGAGTGTATAATATAGTGAGGCTGACATGCCATAGAACATTCGCTCATCATTCTTTTCAGCAATATGTGCACCAATCCGCATTTCAACATGTATCTATAACGCGAATAAGCATATAAAGCATATATGATATATGCTTTAAATATATGGCAACAAAACTAGAGCGAAATTCTCTCGCGAGATCCCATCTCTACACTATGTAACCTTGGTGTATGTTGCGAGACAGGTACCAGTCTATACACATTTGAGTCACGTATTACTATAGGTGTACTTGGTTTGTGAAAGCGTTTCAAAATTCCATTCTCGCGAATCTCAAGCTATAGCAGTCGTACGTTTGCTGTTCATTTTTTATAGCTTCTAACAGAAAAAAAACCTCGTGATGATTTTCATGCTAAAGTAATCAGTAATATGTACGCTGACAGACGAGACTAAATTTGTCTTCATTTAATAATTTCTCGATTTATTTGTGAAATTATTGTTTTTATACGGGATGTTTTCGAACGATCTGTGTTCCTGACTCTTGCAGTCGCGTGGTTTATATGTGTCACGATGTGAGAACAGTGTTGACATTACTGTTGTTGAGCTGATATCTAAATATCGGGAGATTTCACGTGAAACTCCCTATGTTTGACGAATACGACCAATGTTTTGCGATGAAAAGCTGACATAGTTACTAGCTGTCATGATGACATGGTTACAAGGTGTCATGATGACATGGTTACAAGGTGTCATGATGACATGGTTACAAGGTGTCATGATGACATGGTTACAAGGTGTCATGATGACATGGTTACAAGGTGTCATGATGACATGGTTACAAGGTGTCATGATGACATGGTGACAAGGTGTCATGATGACACGCTGACAAGGTACCGGGATGACATGGTG
>NW_014580428.1:2190-2593 GCF_000485595.1 Priapulus caudatus | reverse complement strand
GTAAGAGATAGCTACTAACCATATATCACCCTGTAAGAGATAGCTATTAGCCATATATCACTCTGTAAGAGATAGCTACTAGCTATATATCATCTAGTAAGAGATTGCTACTAGCGTTATATCATTCTGTAAGAGATAGCTACTAACCATATATCACCCTGTAAGAGATAACTATTAGCTGTATATCACCCTGTAAGAGATAGCTACTAGCTATATATCATCTAGTAAGAGATAGCTACTAACCATATATCACCCTGTAAGAGATAGCTATTAGCTATATATCATCTAGTAAGAGATTGCTACTAGCGTTATATCATTCTGTAAGAGATAGCTACTAACCATATATCACCCTGTAAGAGATAGCTACTAGCTATATATCATCCAGTAAGAGATAGCTACTAGC
>NW_014580428.1:0-325 GCF_000485595.1 Priapulus caudatus | reverse complement strand
CTACTAACTATATATCACTCTGTAAGAGATAGCTACTAGCTTTATATCACCCTGTAAGAGATAGCTATTAGCTATATATCATCTAGTAAGAGATAGCTACTAGCTATATATCATCCAGTAAGAGATAGCTACTAACCATATATCATCTAGTAAGAGATAGCTACTAACCATATATCACCCTGTAAGAGATAGCTACTAACTATATATCACTCTGTAAGAGATAGCTACTAGCTTTATATCACTCTGTAAGAGATAGCTACTAGCAATATATGACTCTGTAAGAGATAGCTACTAGCTATATATCATCCAGTAAGAGATAGCTACT
>NW_014580427.1:7915-17322 GCF_000485595.1 Priapulus caudatus | reverse complement strand
TGGATTAAGGGAAAAAGCTGGATGGAGAGGAAGCGCATGGAAGGGGATGGCAAAGGGAAAGCACACACTTAATTATTATCCTCGTTAAAGAGAGCTTAACGGTCCCCTGGTGTGGTGTTTGAGAAGGACGAGCGGGATAAGCGGGGAGAACGCTGGTCGGAAAAGGAACGCAGGTAGAAAGAGCTCGCTGGGCGAGAATGCTGGTGGATGAGGGAAAGGGGCAGGAGGGGCGCCACCAGGGAGAAAGCTGGATGTAGAAGGAGGAAGGGTGCTAGAGCAAAGGACCAGCGAGAAGCAATTGGTGCGGCCCATCGTGGTGGCTATTTCATACTGTATGTACATGGTAGCGGGCGCCTGGGTTGGCATGATTCTCCTCTTATCTAATGTCTTCTCTCCACCAGTTCTCCCTGTTCGTCCTCCTCCTTCTTCCTCTCATCCACGCAGCTTCTCCCTTGCCTTCCACCACCCTTCTGCTCCTTCTTCCCTCTTCCTCCTGCCACCCAGCTTCTCCCTTTCTCCCCCTTCCCTCCTTCTCACCAGCTTCTACCCCTCCTTCCTCCACCAGCCTCCATCTCTCCCTTCTTCTCCACCAGCTTCCCTCCCCCTGTTCCACTCACTCTCCCTCTCTCCCCCCGTCTCCCTCCACCAGCTTCTCCCTCTCCTCTCCCCTCCTCCACCAGCTCCACTTCTCGCCCCCTCTCCCTTCCTCCTTCTTCCACCAGTTTCTCTCCGCTCCTTTTCCCTTCGCCACAGCTTTCCCCTCCTCCTTTCTCCGACCATGCTTCTCCACTCCTCCTTCTCCACACCTTCTCCCTTCTCCCTTCCTCGCTCCACCAGCTTTCCCCCTCCTCCTTCTCCCAGCTTTCCCTGTCTCTTCTCCACCCTCTCCCCCTCATCACTTGCTCCACACAGCTTCTCCCTTCCCTCTCGTCCCTCCTCCTCCACCAGCTCCCTTCTCCGCCTTCCTACTCATCCACCAGCTTACTCCCCCCTCTCCATCCACCGACCTTCACCGTTCCTTCCCCACAGCACTTCTCCCTTCTCCCCTCCTCCTTCGTCCACCAGCTTCTCCCCTCCTCTTCTTTCCCCTGACTCCTTCCCCACCAGCTGTCTCTCTCTCCTCCTTCTCCACCAGCTCTCTCCCCTTCTCCCCCCCTCCTCCACCAGCTCACTTCTCCCCCTCCTTCTCCCTGCTTTCCTCGCTTCTCCGCTTCTCCCCTTCCTCCTTCTCCACCAGTTCTCCCCCTCCTCCTTCCCACCAGCTTCTCTCTTCTCCCCCGCTCCTTCTCCATCAGCTTCTCCTCCTCCTCCTTCTCCACCAGCTTCTCCCTTCTCCCCCCCCTCCTCCACCAGCTCACTTCTCCCCCCACACAAAGACGAGCTGTGATTGGTCGGGTCGGGATGCATGCGACGTGCGCATGCGCATACGAATACCGCACTACACCGGAAACACACCTATTTTTTTGTTTGGCCCAATACATGTACCAGCTGTACAATGCGCCAGTACACACAGTTGCAGGCGGCGCGGTAGCGGGTCGGAGTCGGGTGGTTCGAACATTTAATCATCTGAATGCACTTTCCCCGGCGCGCATATATTTGCTGATATATATTGACTAATGCGGTGTGTCAATAAACTCAATATTCACACAGAGAGTATTAGCTAAGACATGTGTACATAGGTATCTAGAATTTTAGAAATTTAACTCAAAGTGTGTACCGCGAGATTTTTCTAGTGTTTTCCCCACTTTCATGATACCTACCGTTATTGCTTGAGTAACAGCAATTGTCCTAGAGTAACGATAAAATGTCTTAGAACGTATTCACCAAATCCAATGAAATCATGCACATTACAATTTTGTGTTTCTGTTTCTGTTTACCGTTGCCATCTCTCGAATTTTCTCGTGTAGCGCGAGACATTATCACGCGCGCAGCAATGATACCACGCCCGAGAAATCAGGTCAGAGTGTAACACAGCCCGCTCTACTAGCGTAAACAGCAGTGTAGTACTAATGCACGTAAAGTCTGTTATTAGAGAAGCTTGTGGATTGCCAGTCAGATAGTAACAAGGGGAATGACAATGACAGAAGTGCTCTGAATTTTATTGACATAAAAACTCTAATATTTATTAAACAGAATTGTACGCCCTTTTGTTTTTAATTATGTTCGCTTGTTTGAGACGCCATTTTGTAATTTTTGAGAGTCACTACTCGGAAAAATTATTGCTGGTATGATCTGCGGTCAAATCATTTTTCTATGCTATAACTGCATAAAATCTTGGTGTTTTGAATGTTGGTATAATCAGTGATATTTCCACTGTCAGGTGAGACTATATTCTGCTATATTTCGTTTTTCTGAGCAAAAAAAATCGCGGTACATCCTTCGCGAGATATTAGCGTTAGTATACTATCCTACGGGCCATAGCCGCGCGTACATATATTAGCCCATGAGCGATACCGTGCGTATATTTTTGGTAATTAATTAAACTATTCGTGCTTTAACAAACTCAAAATTCACAGAGAGCATAGCTAAGACATGTGTTTATGTGTATCTAGAATTTTAGAAAATGTAACTCAAATCGTTCGCGAGATACTAGAGTTAGTACACTATCCTACGGGCCATAGCCGCGCGTATAATTATATTAGCCTATGAGCGATACCGTGCGTATATTTTTGATAATTAATTAAACTATTCGTGATTCAATAAACTCAAAATTCAAGGGGATTATAGCTAGGACATGTGTTTATATGTATCTAGATTTCTAGAAGTGTAGCTCAATTCGTTCGCGAGATATGAGTTAATACACTTTCATGCCGCCTATAGCGCAATAGCGTATGCGCGAGGGTAAACAGCTGTATACAATGCACCAGTACAGGCGGGCGCGGTTCGAACATTTAATCATCTGTAATTCACTTCTAAGGAATATCTACATTGGGCACCCCCTCTAATATTTATAGTACTGCCATCGGCTACAACTGTATGGCATGTTTTTTGTTTCATAATAATGCGATTCACGGATCGAATAATGCAATTCACGGATCGAATGCTTCGAAAATCGAATGCGCAGTAGCGCTGCGTGTAAAGCACAGTAGCATTGGGAAAATGAGACTGCCGCGGTGGCAGTCAGCGTTGTACCATAGAGTTTAGACCGTAGTGCCTGCGATAACTAATACATATACTATACTATTATAGCTCATAATAAGCAGGAGATATCACATAATTCCTCACGATAATTATGTTACCAATCTTCCTTAGCATTTTGAGTTGACAATGGGTGGTTTTGAACAATGTTCTATGTTCAAAACACAAACACCTGCAAACAGACCGCGAAGCTGGCCACAGCACACACAGTCGTTCTGTGACTAGTCAACATTAATTAACTTGTCCAACTATAGTGCAAGCACCTAGAAAAATGATCAGACGAAATAGGAGAACCAAAGTGGCCGAGTGAAACAATTATGTAGTGTTAATACCACACGTGCAGTTACCGTGTTATCTATAATTTACGTTTAGTTAATATATTCTAAGATGGTTTTTAGTTTAGTGATATAATTACGAACCAAAACATTTTAAGTGATATCTATGTCTTACCACGAGACATATATTATTGTAAATATTATCAATTTCAGTTTTATACTGCCTGATGATATCTTGTTTGCAAAATTTCATTTTAATTGTAAACGTTGTTTAACACTAGTTTGCAATAAACCTATTATCGTATCTATCTATCTATACTTTAATGGCAAATTTCGTTTGAGAAAACGATTAGTTAAAAAATTTGTTCATGAAAATATAATAAGAATAATAAGAAGGAATAAATCAGGAATAAACAGAGAATAAACACATATATATATGTTGTTATCTACTCCTGATAATGTGAATAATTCAACTATCCCCCTCCTACTCCTCCTCCTCTCCTCCTACTCCCACATCACCTTCTCACCTCTTGCTTATCTATCACTGTTTCCCCTCCTCCTCCTCCTCCTCCACTTACTGCAACACCTTCTCCCCTCCTCCTCCTCCCGCCCCTTCTCCTCCTCCTCCCCCTACTCCATCACCTTCTCCCCTCCTCCTCCCCCTACTCCATTACCTTCTCCCATCCTCCTCCTCCTCCTCCTCTCCCCTACTCCTCCTCCATGACATTCTTCATTCAATCTCCATCACCTTCTCCGCTCCTCCTCCTCCCCCTACTCCAACACCTTCTCCCCTTCCCGCTCCTCCTCTCCTCCTCCCGCCCTACTCCAACACCTTCTCCCCTCCTCCTGTCACCTACTCCTCTTCCATGACCTTCTTTATTCGATCTCCATCACCTTCCCCCCCCTCCCTCCCGCCCCTTCTGCTCTCTCCTCCCCCTACTCCATCACCTTCTTCCCTCCTCCCTCCGCCCCTACTCCATCACTGCTCCCATCCTCTCCTCCTCCTTCCTCGCCTACTCCTCCTCCATGACGCTTCTTCATTCGATCTGCCATCACCTTCTCGCACTCCTCCTTCTCCTCCCCTACTCCACACCTTCTCCCCTCCCCCCCTCCTCCTTCCCTCTCCCCCTACTCGACAACCTTCTCCCTCCTCCTCCTTTCCTCCCCTACTCCAACACCTTCTCCCTCCCCCCCTCCTCCTCCTCCCCCTACTCCGACACTTCTCCCTCCTCCTCCTTCTCCTCCCCCTACTCCAACACCGTCTCCCCTCCTCCTCCTCCTCACACCCCCCCTACTCCTCTCCATGACCTTGACAATGAAAACGCCACGTCACGCCGATTTTATTGACTTGTTAACGCCAAGGCCAGACGTGACTTTTAAACAATCCTGCACTCCCCCCCCTCCCCGTAATCCATCAATATGGCGCCACCCAGGCACCGTATACACAGCCACGCCGTGCTGGCGCTCGCACGCTTTCGCAGGCTGCTTTCTTCGGCGACCTTTTGATAATATAAAGTGAGGATGTCGTGTGATAGCCGCCCTTCACAATCGCTACAACTGTATTTCATCAATGTTTGGATATATAACGTAAGGAACCAACATATTTTGACTCGCCAACATAGGCGAGTCAGCTTTAGCTTTCACTCGCCCGATATTATTTTCACTCGACATTGGCGAGCGGGCGAGTGCCAAGCTCGCACGCTGATCATAACTATTTGTATCAACAGCTTCAAGTAAAACACGCATGTGAAGTGGTTGCGATGTAAATACCTCGCTATGAGAGCGTATAAACTGATTAGTTGTGTCATTTATACAATCAGACCGTTTGTTCTATGTCGATAGCTACTGTCAGGCGATCGATAGGTAGACTGGTTCGTGGCCCCATTGTTTTTAACAATGTTTGTACTGTCATAGGGTCTAGCGTGTATAGAGCGTGCGAGCGTCTACTTGTACTAGCGCATCTATTAAACAGGGGAAACCTTGTTGATGGCAATGAGTATATATATATATAGCTCTTTGGATCTTGGTGAGGAGAAAGCTGTCGCCGGGGACTATAGTAAAATCGATGGGAGGATGGGAAATTGGGACAGTGAGGGACGGGGAAAATAACTAGTCTGCAGGACTAACGGCTATGGGGCATTTACTAGTACTTCTTATTTTTTACTAGTCTTGGACTAACGAACTAGCGTTAGTGTCGAACCCTGAGTATATCAGGGTTCTCCAAGAGCACTTATAGCCTGGCGGCCCGCCAGGCTATCGTCGGGCCCGCCATCCTAAAATGCACCCGCCACTCTAATATCATAGCCGCCATGCTAAAAAAAATGCTAAAACTAGGACCGTAAAGCCAGCCCCGCCATGCTATAATGAAAAAGCTTGGAGAACCCTGTATATGTACGTGTGAATTAACATCGAGTAACCTAGAATTACTAATAGTGTACATAGTGTAAACATATATGTAAACACAGGACTTGGCGAGTCAAAATCAGGGGGGCGACTGTGTCCCTTTATTCACCAATATATTGACATTACACACTAATGGATTTCAGGGCAAATTGTTCGTATCATCAAAAGTTCGTAACTCGAATGTTTGTAAGTCGGGAAGTCTCTGTATACTAAATTCTTTAATGAGGGGCCGTTTTATTTTCTATGCACAGTGACAGGTGTGTTTTTATTCCATCAAATGCAGCATTTCCATTGACATTAATAATTTTGTGATCACCCATCAGACAGTCAATGACACAGGCACTTGGAGCATTTCAATAAAATGCTAAATAAATACGAAATCTACTTACTACCAAAGTCTTAATGTTTCTATACTATCTTTCACCTATTATTGCCGACAATTTCCTGTAAATGCCGTCCAAATGCTCATCTATACACCGTGCACCCGAAATTGTGCCATGGTGCGTGCATCATTGCGCCTCATAAAAGTGGTTGAAATCGCGCACGAAAAGTATGTGTATTATGTTGAAATAGCGCTCCATAGAGTTGCCAATGTAGGGGGGTACAAAAAGGTTAGCAACATGACAACAATTTGTGGTGTGTGAAGTAACTGAACGTATGGCAGAGGGTACAGGTTACAACACTCTGGTTTATACAACTAGACAACAGCATCCAATACAGGTACCATACAGCGTAAGTCACAAGTTACCTGCTCGTTTTCCACTATCGTGGCGAGAAGTGGTTTTCTGCCGACGTGAACCAGTCGTAGCGGCTGGAGGGCGCTACAGTACGTGGCTCTACGTAACAAGTAATTTGCGCTTATTATGTGTCTGTATGGCTCTGTGATGATGATGATGATGTGATGATGGATTAGAGTCAGCTAAGGCATGAAGCTCAGAATAAAATAAAACAAGCTTTATTAATTTTACATCGATCAACTCTTTTATTCATCTGTGTGCCGTAGTGTTGGTTGCTGGATGAAAAGAATGTTAATGACAAAGCCTCATTGAATGAATTGAATGTGAAGACTGAATGGATTGACATAACATCCTCTAGAGATTGGTCGAGATTCCATCATCAACACCCCCACGCAACAGCATGATGGAGATGCCCTCAATGAGCTCTCCACTCATCCCTTCTAATGTTGGTGGATTTTTATGGAGGGCTCTCCACTGCTGCCTCTTAAGGGTGTTAATTTTTAGTGGAAGCTCTCCATCATGCCTGTTAAGGTGTGCCTGATTATGGACGCTGAAAAGGACCCCCTATGGTTGTCCTTACGGGGAGTCATAGTAGTCCTCTCTGTAGCTTTTATGCAAATCCGATAACAAACACTTGCTGCCGCCAAGCGCCATTGCTGCTGCTGCACACTGATACTTAAATATATAGCAGGTAGGAAAGCGTGCTGCCAAAATTCCCTCAACGCTCGCTTGATTTCACACGAATACAACACAAATATTCAACCATTCTACTCCATCTTTGTTTCTATTTCAAGAACAGTGTTCACTTGTTATAAAAACATACTGTCTGTGTTCGTAACCGAGCTGTGTCACGCGAAATCACACAGACTGACGAAATTCTCGCGTTCGCTCCCGTTGCGCAGTTTATGTTCTTGAAATAGAAACAAAGATGGATGTTGTATTCGTGTGAAAATTAATCAAGCGAGCGTCGAGCGAATTTTGGCAGCACGCTTTCCCCAGGACTCGAATTAAGCGACGAGAAGGGCAAGGCAATTTTTGTAGGGCATGTGAGAAATCGCCTTGAATTTTCTCTAAAATGGAAGAGCACAGAGGCAATTTTAAAGAGCACCAAGGCAACTCTCAAAATTTGAGAAGAGCACCAAGGCACTTTTGTAAAATAAAGGAAAACTTATGACAAATTAGTACATCAACATCGTCTTGCTTTTAATGTACAAAACAATATGTCCCCATGTAAGCTTACACCGTAACACCGACCCCTGTACCTCCTCTGCTAATGGAAGTACAGTAACAATAAATTTTACATGCCCGCTATCAGGAGCGAATAATTATCCGATGCTGTTATTATTCCCTCCTGCGACTATCGGTTTTAAGCTCATCATTGCAACTCCAGCACGCACGCGCACGTGTTATGTTGACTCGACTAAAAACTAAACTAGGGCAGTAGATTAAAGGGCACCGACGGAAATTACACAAAAGGGCAAGGCAGGCGACTGCCGTCGGTCGGGTTGGATTTTCAGGGGCAGTACGGCGATTGCCGTCGGTGCCATCGGTTAATTCGAGCCCTGGCTTTCCCTATTGCTATATATTTAAGTGTCAGTGTGCAGTGGCAGCAATGGCGCTTGGCGGCAGCCAGTGTTTGTTGTAGATGAGCATTTGAATGACATTTACAGGAAATTGTCGGCAATAATAATTAATATGTAAAAGAGAGTATAGAAACATTAAGACTTTGGTAGTAAATAGATTTCGTATTTATTTAGCATTATATTTTATTGAAACGCTCCAAATGCCTGTGGTCAATGAGTCATGTGACGTGTCAGCCAATACGGACCAATTAAATCGTGATTTTATATTGACTTTTACAATTTTATGTGAGTGAAATATGTCGCATCACTAGATACATATTAATCGTGACTATTTGTGAATAAATTCTGTCATAAATATTACAATACCTTTCACAAAATGATCCGAGCAGACCTTGGAGTTGGAATATTTCGATGGTGCATTCTGAGTTCCTGTTACTGTTACCGTAAACCGACCAGGCTCTCCGACTAGTTACACGGCGGAGGACGTAGTAACGTAGTGTTAAGCGAGATGGGAACTTGTGGCTACTGTTACCGGTACTGTTAGTGTTACAGTTAGTGTTTATATTNCGAAGGAGTGAACAGATAGACATACAAACATTAAGGTTTATTTGTCTGTGTGTCTATCTCTCTATCTGTCCACTCCTTCACCTTAATGTTTGTATGTCTATTTGTCTGTGTGTCTATCTCTCTATCTGTTCACTCCTTCACCTTCTTAATGTTTGTATGTCTATTTGTCTGTGTGTCTGTCTGTCTAACTGTCTGTCTGTCTGTTCGTCCGTTCATCCATCTGTCGACGCACTAACCCTCAACCATCCGATCACCATCTCATTGTCTCACTGTCTCGCCATCTTGCTCATTGTCTCATTGTCTCATTGTCTCTGCAGGGATGCCGAGACGTCGAGTCCCTCGTCTCGCCGTGACGCGAGTCCGTCGCCGCGGCAACAGCGCGCGCGCCTGCCTCCCGTCTCGCCCGAGGCGTCGATGCGAGACGTGATACTCGCCGGCGTGTTCGATCGCGTGTGGTCCGACGTCATCGCCTGGATCCGCCCGCTGCTGCTGATGGAGTATCGACGTCGCCATGACGACGGCGACGTGACAGGTACGTTCTGTTGTTTGGTCGCGTCGGCGGTCGTCGTTGTCCGAACGGGAAGAAATTGTTTCGCGTTCGTGTCATTGTAGTAATAATTTGTCACGACGTCGTTAGTGATAATAATGATGATGATGATGATGATGATGATGATGATGATGATGATGATGATGATGATGATGAC
>NW_014580427.1:6468-6689 GCF_000485595.1 Priapulus caudatus | reverse complement strand
ATTTGTCTGTGTGTCTATCTCTCTATCTGTCCACTCCTTCACCTTAATGTTTGTATGTTTATTTGTCTGTGTGTCTATCTCTCTATCTGTTCACTCCTTCACCTTCTTAATGTTTGTATGTTTATTTGTCTGTGTGTCTATCTCTCTATCTGTCCACTCCTTCACCTTCTTAATGTTTGTATGTTTATTTGTCTGTGTGTCTATCTCTCTATCTGTCCACT
>NW_014580427.1:0-1752 GCF_000485595.1 Priapulus caudatus | reverse complement strand
GTGTGTCTATCTCTCTATCTGTCCACTCCTTCACCTTCTTAATGTTTGTATGTTTATTTGTCTGTGTGTCTATCTCTCTATCTGTCCACTCCTTCACCTTAATGTTTGTATGTTTATTTGTCTGTCTGTCTATCTCTCTATCTGTCCACTCCTTCACCTTAATGTTTGTATGTCTATTTGTCTGTGTGTCTATCTCTCTATCTGTTCACTCCTTCACCTTAATGTTTGTATGTTTATTTGTCTGTGTGTCTATCTCTCTATCTGTCCACTCCTTCACCTTCTTAATGTTGTATGTTTATTTGTCTGTGTGTCTATCTCTCTATCTGTCCACTCCTTCACCTTAATGTTTGTATGTTTATTTGTCTGTGTGTCTATCTCTCTATCTGTTCACTCCTTCACCTTAATGTTTGTATGTTTATTTGTCTGTGTGTCTATCTCTCTATCTGTTTCACTCCTTCACCTTAATGTTTGTATGTTATTTGTCTGTGTGTCTATCTCTCTATCTGTTCACTCGTTACCTAATGTTTTTGTATGTTTTATTTTTTTTTTTTTATTTTTTTTTTTCCTTCCATCTCTATGTTTGTATGTCTATTTGTCTGTGTGTCTGTCTGTCTAACTGTCTGTCTGTCTGTTCGTCCGTTCATCCATCTGTCGACGCACTAACCCTCAACCATCCGATCACCATCTCATTGTCTCACTGTCTCGCCATCTTGCTCATTGTCTCATTGTCTCATTGTCTCCCCAGGGATGCCGAGACGTCGAGTCCCTCGTCTCGCCGCGACGCGAGTCCATCGCCACGGCAACAGCGAGCGCGCCTGCCTCCCGTCTCGCCCGAGGCGTCGATGCGAGACGTGATACTCGCCGGCGTGTTCGATCGCGCGTGGTCCGACGTCATCGCCTGGATCCGCCCGCTGCTGCTGATGGAGTATCGACGTCGCCATGACGACGGCGATGTGACAGGTACGTTCTGTTGTTTGGTCGCGTCGGCGGTCGTCGTTGTCCGAACGGGGAGAAATCGTTTCGCGTTCGTGTCATTGTAGTAATAATTTGTCACGACGTCGTTAGTGATAATAATGATGATGATGATGATGATGATGATGATGATGATGATGATGCTGATGATGATAATGATGATGATGAGGATGATGATGATGATGATGATGATGATGATGACGATGATGATGACAATGTAGCATATGTTTTACGCATGTAGTTTTTTAGGAGCTAGAATACTAGGGTAACTAGTTTCCTAGCACTAGCTTCCTAGTATTCTAGCTCTCCTAAAAACTATATGTGTAACACATAATAACGCTACAATAATGACAGACGCTTGGGCTTCGTCTGTTTTGATTCGGACACCTGTGCGTGTGCGTGACGCTCGCTTACCTGGTCGTTGGCAGACGTGACGAGGAAGCTGACGCATCATCTTCCCGAGCTGCAGCCTCCCTCGCGCAACTCTGTTGCTAGGCGATACACCGTGCACGCGCCCGTCACCCAGCAGGTGAGATCACCGCGCAGCCTCAGTTCCCTCTCTCTCTCCCTCTCCTATCTCTTGCTCCTCTCTCTGTCTTTCTCTCTCACTCTCTCTCTGTCTTTTTCTTTCGCTCTCTCTCTCTTTCTGCTCTCTCTTTTCTCTCTCTCTCTCTCTCTCCCTCTCTCTCTCTCTCTCTCTCTCTCTCTCTCTCTCTCTCTCTCTCTCTCTCTCTCTCTCTCTCTCTCTCTCTCTCTCTCTCTCTCTCTCTCTCTCTCTCT
>NW_014580426.1:12059-17322 GCF_000485595.1 Priapulus caudatus | reverse complement strand
TCTCTCTCTCTCTCTCTCTCTCTCTCTCTCTCTCTCTCTCTCTCTCTCTCTCTCTCTCTCTCTATATACAGACCGCTTCCACCGTAATGTCTGACGACGCGAAGATCCGTTTCGCGTGTAAAGGTCCCGTCGTATCGTAACGTAAGTGTAGCAGCAGCGTGGCGCGTGGTGGTGGTGGGGGTGGTGGGGGGGGGGGAGGCGGGCGGTCAATGGCGGCATTAGCAGTAGCTCCGTGGATCCACGGCAGCGAGTGCGCGTGTACGTACGCACGGTAACAAATCATAGTGGCGAAGCGGTAACATAATGTAACGCCGAGGCGGGTAAACGTTCAATGAACCGTCAGAGCTCCGCCGCCGCTGCTGCCGCCGGCGGCGAATTATTTTTTCCTACACGTTATATCCATTGGGCTCTTCTCATCCCGGCGCGAATCAGTCCTACGTTCGTGCGACTGCGATTCCACCTCGGATGACGACGACGACGACGACGACGATTACGATGATGATGATAATGGTGCTGATGATGATGATGATGATGATGATGATAATGACGATGATGACGATGATGATGGGAGTAAGCGTCGCACGGCGCTGTCTCCCGCATCCCGCCCCCGTCCGTCAGTAGTAGCAGCAGCAGCAGCAGCAGCTGCCGTGCTCCGTAGATGGGGCGGGCCGGTAGCGGCAGGCATGCAGCGTGGCTTCACCAGGAACCATCTTCGGGATTTTACGCATGGGAAAAAAATCAGCGCGCGTATTAGAAGCTGTACATGTGGAACGCAGGTGTAAGCGCGAAACCCCAGCGGTTGCAGGAAGCATCATGCATGTAGAAGACATTATGTTCGACAGAGTCGGTGGTTTGTTTAATACGCGTGGGGGGTGCTTGTATATTTGTGGACGGGGAAGGGCAAGAGGCTAACAAAACATAGTCTCTGATGAGTAAAATACAACCTACCGATGTACACGGACTTTATTGCTACAAAACCCTTTTTTTGGTTTAAAACGGCAAACTGCGGTAAATTCCTATCGCGTAGGTCCGCGCTAGATACGATAATATCAAGGATAAAGAAATATAGAATCTGAAATATAATCCTATAAAGGATCCCTATATTAATCTTACTCCTGATAATATCAGGGCTAGACGTGAATGAGAGATTCCCTCGATTTTTATCTCGCCACCTACAGTTTTTAGGACGTGACGGCACAGACACAGAGCGCGGGCGTTCTACCGGGCGATCAGTACCAAGATAGATAATAACATGTATAGTAATATAGTAAATAATAAAGAGTAGATAATAATTGTATATATTATGCTATCTGCTTGATAGTACTAGTACTATCTTGCCACCCCTGCTTCGAAACTGGTGGGCGCTGTCCGCTTTCCGCCGCCGCTGCCTGTAGCGGATTCAATGCGCCACACCGGTAAGAGCCTAATGATACCCCATGCTTCCGATGCCCCACTTCTCACTGACTCTGGGCTGTAGAAAGGAAAAACAAGAGCGTTTCATTCACACACGCGGGGCCAGCCCCCCTAACGATCCAACCCACTCCACCCGCGAAAGGCTACCCCCACCCCATCACCCACCCACGGATCCATCGCCACCCAAACCCACGATTTCTACCGGCACCTCAAGATCCTAACCCCACCCCGCCGCGATCCATACCCACCGCACCCACGATTCCTAGTGACCCACCCCGCAACGATCCTACCTCACCGCACGCCGCGATCCAGCCCACCCGCCGCACATCATTTCCTGAGCTTTACCGCGCGCTAGTGGCGCGCTCTACCCACCCACCCCGATCCTAACCCCCCACCCACGATTCTACCCACGCACCGATCCTACTACCACCCACCCCCGGATCCTACCCACCTCACCTGCCACGATCCTACCCACCCACGATCCCACTAGTACCCACGCCACAGACAGTCGCGATCACGTACCCACCGCCCAACTGATCCTGACCCACCCACCATCGGGATCCTACCCCACCCCCCGGCGATCCTACCCCACCCCACGTGCCGCGATCCTACCTTACCCCACCCACCGATCCTACCCACCCACCCACGATCCTACCCCACCCACACCCGCGATCCTATCCACGCAACCGCCACGACAGATTATATGACGCATCGCCATGCTCTTCCTACCTTGTATTGCACGCTGTGTTCGACAGCCGCATAATATATAAACTAAACACATCCGCCGTCCGCGCGCTGCAGACCGATGGTATCGATGAGGAGTATAGAGATGGCTTCACAGCATCTGGTCCGTTACACCAAACGCTCGCAGTGCGTGCGTACGAGTGTGGGTGCGTGCTGCGGCGTTCGTGGTGGCGTGCGTGCGTGCGTGCGGTGTGGGTACGTACGTACGGCGTGCGTGCGTGCGTGCGTGCGGGTGTTGGGTAGCGTACCGTACGTGCGGTGCGTGCGTGCGTGCCATGGCGTGCATTGCGTGCGTGGCGTGGCCGTGGGTAGGGAGAAGCCCGCTGCTTCACTTAATGCTGCCAAGCACTGGTCAAAACAACAATCGGTCCCTTCCCAATTTGTAGGCAAGTTAGTGCAGTTTAATTCGATTATACTGCATATTCATACCAGCCGAGGCGACCGAGACGTCGGCGTGAAGCTCTCACGATCCGCTGCGAGCCGCAAAACGCCGTCCGTTCATTTAACACTTGCGCTCCATAGTGAATGGGTTTAGGAAGTAATCGCAAAACCGTAAGCCGATATCAGGAAACGCGCTAGCTGGCTCCGATGGCGCCTATCCGCAGAGCAAGTCGTGAACGCAGGTCGTGTGGATTCTGTGGCAGCCACGCCATATTGCTACCGATGGCAACGGTCTGGACGACAGTGTATGTACTTGCTGCGATTAATAATCATGCCAACTGACTTCGTAAGAAAGGAGAGAGAGAGAGAGAGAGCGAGAGAGAGAGAGAAGAGGGGGGGGGGGGAGTGTGAAGAGGTGGAAAGAGTTGTTGTGTTGTGTCGAGGAGTGCGAGAGAGAGAGCGCCCAGAGCCGAGAAACGAGGCGAGAGAGAGAGGGGGAAGGAGAGCGCACGAGAGATGAAAGAGAGAGATTAGAGGAGAGAGAGAGAGAGCGAGAGAGAGAGAGAGAGCGAGAGAGAGAGAGAGAGAGAGAGATGAGTAGAGAGAAAGAGGCAGTTGCATAGACAGTCAGACTGTCAGCCTTGGCAGTGACCCTGGCACTGTACGCGCTTAGAATCCTTTCAGTTCTCGTCAATCATTGTGTGAAACAGTAATATCCTACTAGTGACACGTACGCCCCAAGCTCCCACCGCCATGAACTATAGGAGAAGATGTCGAGGCACATATCCAGCAGGCGCCGGATATGCAACGTGTTCGTGTGTTTTAAACATCGTGGTCCATTCTCTAGCACACGCGCGCGTTGTGTCACAGACAGGAAGCGGGCCCGCAGCCACATAACACACCAACAACAACCAATCAACACCGACAGACATCTACCTATGCTTGACGCTCGCACCCGCCTGTACTGCCTTACCCCTCAGACAGATACGTCCAGCAAATATCGCTGCGAACGATTAAACCCGTGAACGCCTTCCCTGTTTTCTGGTCGCCGCATAGCGGTACCATTCTGTGGTAACAGCTACAACCTGCATCAAACACCCAAATCTTCATGCTTTAGTGCATTCGTAATTAGCCGAACATGCACTGCCTTTATCATGCATATTGATAGTATGACCTCTGCCTGGCAAGATCTATAGTCATAACACGAACGTCGGGGGCATGATAAAATAAACTAAGGTTGCATTGGGTTATGTCGCTCGTCTGTTAAACGCATACACAACGCGCGAGCAAGGCAGCCGTGATTTTCATCTATAGCAATTCCCGAGGTTGAACATTTCTTACTGTTACCGCGACGAAAACTCCTTATCATGAACATTAAGGTCGAACTATAAGAGAAACTCGCAACACCGCGTATCAGCAACAGCACTGCTTAGATACTTCGGATTCTCTAAGAGTCGTAGTCTGTTTTATCAGCTCCGACCCCTGTGTGTATATTTGTTACTAGAGAACAACACCCCGCACGCACGCACCGCACAATAGCATACAACAGCACACCCCATCAAGCACACACGCCACACACATACACAGCGCGCCACACACAGCACACAGCAACACACACACACACACACCACCCACACACACACGCACGCACACAACACACACAGCAGACACTACAGCACACACACACCAGCACACACGACACACCACACATGCACACACACCACACAGCATCAGCTACACCACCACACAACACACACACAACAGACCAGGCTCACTGACAGTTGCTTTCCTAGTGCATGTTATGTTTTACTATCAACCACAACACCGCAGGTACTGTCATGAACAGCCAAGCGTTATTCGAGATGTGCCTCCGGGGAGCTTCCTTCCTGCAGAGCATTCTGTACAGGCAGTCCTCTGTCTCTGCATGCCTGCTTACTGTCACACAGCCGGGTAGATTATCATTTCCATACTCTACGTCGTCTTACATAAAGGAGGGCGCCCCTGGATGGGTGCATCCTACAAGATGAGCATGAGACGCGACCTCTCCTCGGTATGAGACGCAGGAAGCCAGAACTCACTTCCTGCCACCCACACAGTAAGAAACAGCCAGGCGTATACAGTTTCCGAAATTTCTAAGCAATAACAAGTTTTAAACGAAATGCTCTCTCTCGAACTCCCCCCCCCCGCCCCCTCTCCTTTCTTTCTTCTCTCCTCTCGCTCTTCTCCCTACTTCTATCTCTCTCTCGCGGCGCTATCTCTCTCTCTCTATCTCCCCACTCTCATCGCGCGGCTCTCTCTCTGCTTTCTGTGTCACGACTGTGCCAAGACGTGTGGACACGGTACACGCAGATACAGAAATATGTAGAATCGCCAATAAACATAGAGGACGGAGCTCATGAGACGGACTCTCATCTGGACAACGACAGATGCGTCAGAAGGCCAGTGGTCCTATATATATATATATATATAGTATTATATATATATATTATATATATACTATATATAACTCTATATATAAGTAATATATAGTATATAGTATATATATATATAAACATTCTATACATTATTTACATATATCATATATTATTAATATCCATATAGTATATATGTGTGTGTGTGTGGTGGTGTGTGTGTGTGTTGGTTGGTGTTGTTGTGTGTGTGTGTGTGTGTGTGGTGTGTGCGTGTGTGTGGCGTGTGGTGTGTGTGTAATAACACTATGAATAAC
>NW_014580426.1:10669-12034 GCF_000485595.1 Priapulus caudatus | reverse complement strand
TGATAGAGACAGACAGATATATATATATATATATATATATATATATATCATATATAATATAATATACTATAATATATATTAGAGAGAGAGAGAGAGAGTCTGAGAAGAGAGACGAGAGATGGGAGAGAGACGATGACTGAGACAGAAAGAGATTATATATAGTATATATATATATATAATATATATAATATATTATATAATATAGACGAGAGAGAACGATGATTTTTCGAGAGAGACGAGAGAGCAGAGAGAGAAAGAGAGAGAGGAGAAGCGTGCGAGTATCGCTCTCTCTTTTCTCCCTCATATTTCTGTCTCTCTCACGCTCACTCTCACTCTCTCGCCCTCCTCCCCCTCTCTCTCCATGACGGTGTGTATTCATAGAGACCTCGTCATGGAGTTTTGCGTGATGGCTTCCTCATTCTCAGCTGTTTCTTCCCGTCACGTCCTCCTGCGTGGATGAGTCGATGATGATGATGATGAAAATATCATCCGTCCCCGACCTCACGAGGTATGCGGATCATCGGTGGAACAGCGTGAGTCAGATGTTGACTGTTTTCGTCAAAGAGTTAAAAAAAATGCGAACTCGCGGTTCTTCTTCTTCCAGCAGGACAAAAACCGCGAGCAGCTGTCTGCTAAACTTTGATTCAATTAAACAGTAGGCAAGAAACTTCTCGGCTCTGCGGGTTTTTTGGCGGTGGGGAGGGATGCTGTGTGTGTCAGGAAGTTATCTGTGCTTGCATCAGGTAAGTGCTTTGTGATGAGAGTTTATCCCGGTGGGTGGTTCTACATGTTTCCGTTACAGTTTTACAGCAAATCCACACTGATAGTAGTAAAGCTAATGCAGGGATGCTTGAAGTAATTCCCAGCGAGGAAACCTACAGGTGCATTCCTGTCGATGAGTAAAAACACAAAAAGGTAAACTTTTATCACAAAAACACTGCATGACGAGCAAAAACCTAAAACCTTCGAAACACGGAACGTGAAAAAAGGGGTAAAAAAGTGACGTGTTGCAAAATTTAATGAACTGAAAAACTTACAGCCGTTCGTGTAATTGTGCGCAATTATGCTATACATCCGCCCACAGACGGGTATACAATCATCTTCCACAGACGGGTGAACAGGCATCCCTTCCTAAAAATAATGTAACCAAAGAGTTACGGTGTTTCAAATTCTTGGTGAATTTACGATGACTCCTTCCTGAGCCACTCACTAGTCATCAGGACGTTGCCCCAGCCATCACTTTTTCTTCCCCTTCTCCCTCTCTCTCTCTCCCTCTCTCACACCTCCCCCCCCCCCCCACACACACACGCACGCACGCACACTCACTCACTCACTCACACGCACGCACACGCACGCACGCACGCA
>NW_014580426.1:0-10644 GCF_000485595.1 Priapulus caudatus | reverse complement strand
CGCACACACGCCGCACCCACACACACAACGCACGCACGCAGCTGCCACCCATCACACACTATGTGAAGACCCGTCGATGAAGACGGATGCTCCGCAAGATTAGATGAGAAGCTGCAGGAAGCTGCAAGATGAAGCTGATTGCACATCCACGTATTTACAAGAATGTCGCGAGGAGGCGTTCTCCAACGCTAACAATCACATTATCACAGGCCACTTGGACAGTCTCAATAAAGAAAAAAAAAGGTAAATAAACAACGAAATGTACGCAATGTCTCTAATGCTTCTCTATACTCTATTTCGCCATAATCACTGTAAGAATGGCCGGTCAAATGCTCATGCTGCAACACACAAGTAAACCGTCACGCCGCCCTGTGCTGCGTGCACAAAACAACATGAATAAGAGGAGTTTATGTGTTCATATGTGTTCTCCTCTTATTCATGGTTTGTTTGTGCACTGCAGCACAGGGGGCGTGCGGTGTACTTGTGTGTTGCAGATGAGCATTAGACGCGGCATTTTACAGGTGATTATAGGCGAAATAGAGTAGCAGAAACTTTAAAACTTTGGGTAGAATTTCGTGTTTATTTACCATTATTTTTTTTCCTCATTGAGACGTTGCAAGTGCCTGTGCAGAATCTTACTTCATCGTCATGGGGCGGCTACTGCAAACCAGCAGCTAAAGGCGAATGTGTCCGTGCCGTGAGGCCGTACAGCGGGTTTGCTGGCGTGCTTTCGCCGAATCACAAACAAAGACGTAGAATCAAGAGTTGAAGTGGCGCGGCGGGATAGTGTAATCCATAGTACCAGCCTCGGCCGTCTAAGCGCGTCCCGTGTGTGTGTGTGTGTGCGTGCGTGCGTGCGTGCGTGCGTGCCGTGTGTGTGTATGAGGAACTTACGCTGGCAAGGACACGGTGTGTAGGCAGCAAGCAAGCAGCCAAGGCTGGACACGGGATCGTCTTGATTTGTTTCCGAGATGTGTATCTTGACAGGTTTGCGACGAAGCGTGCGTGCGTGCGTGTGTGCGGTGCGTGCGTGGCACGCGTGCATGCAATGCGTGCGTGCGTGTATGTGGCGGTGTGTGTGTGCAGTGCGTGGCGTGCGTCGTGCGGTGTGTCGCGTGCAGTGCGTGCGATTGCGTGCGTGCGTGACGTGTGAGGGATACATGCAGCGGTGTGTGAGGAGTACCGGCTACAGCGTCCAGCGCGCTGGTCCGCCGCCTGCGATGAACCAGCGTAAGGCTGGCGGGTGTGACTGACGCGGTGGCGGCTTAACGCCACTCAGGGTACTAGAGTCCCATTTATCAACATGGCAAGGGGATTTTTCTGGAACATGCTAATGCTAAGACGCCTGCGTATAGGTTTCGAACATGGACTTGTTCTTGAGATGATACTGATAGATGGGTAGTATGTTGGTAGGCGGGGATGCATCCTATGCTAGCGACGCGTTTCCGGTCAATAGTAGTTATTACGAGGCTTGCTGGTGTCCGTGAGCTTGGGAATGCTGTCCGCGCTCAGGGAGAGAGAGGTGTCTCTGATTAAGCCCGGCTGTTATGTATACATGGTGCTGTACGACCGGCTGCTGACTGCATTCTGTCACACGCACGGCTATCCTTTTCCTGTTTCTGTGTCAGGGGAAAGCGAACGGGACGTTTCGCTAAGTGCTTGGACCCTGATGCGTGCGTGCGTGCGTGCGTGCGTGAGTGTTTGCGGCTGTTGTGTAGTGTCTGTGTACTAACTGCTTGTTCGCAATATTTTAGTATTTTGTATAGTTAGAAACTGAAGATAAAGGTTTCAGGTGGTAATTAGACACTATTCCGTACTGGCATACGTACGATTAATCTACTGCATTGCCATCGTGTCGGATATGCCAGCGCTTATATGGTAATCCCGGTGGTTTTCCCGTACATTTCCGCGGTCCGCTATCAGTGGTTCGCGACCAAACGATCGATGTACGCGTTTCCGACGAAATAGTCCGTAAATGTCGGGGACGCGGTTATCGGGGGGGGGGGCGCTCACGCCTTTTTTTCCATCAGCAACAGAGAAGCGATGGTCCTGCGCTGCGACTCTCCGTGAGTGGACTAAAGTCACGTTTACCAAGCCGGGGAACCAAATCATTGAGACTCTATAGGGTGCGCGTGGATTGGCTTTCCGCCGCATGATGGCAGTGTGGAAGGGTTTGTTCCGGTTAACCGACAGCAGCAATCTTGTACCTAATGACCCCTTGGATTTATTATATTTTGGCAACGTTTGCGGCCGTGGTCAAACGAGGGCCCGTTGCTGCGTTAGGCCCAGTGGGTGATCTGTTGGTTTAGAGAGGCTCCCCATTCGCTGTGTGTAGCGAGCACGAGTGCTGCTGAGTGGTTATAGCAAGCTTGTAGGTTCGTCGGCATAGTCGTCGAGGCCACTGGTCTATCCTGTAACACCAGGTATGCAGCACGTGCAAGCGCCGCGTTCCTTTGTGCGCTATACGTCCCGACATGATTACAACCGACGGGATTTGTCAGACCTATTAATGTCCAATTCGTTGCCAGCGCGCGCACCTTACGCGTAAGCAGGAGGGGAAAGTTGACACAATTTGAATTGCTCAATGCGCATGCTGCGAGAAGAAAGATTGGCGGCAAAGAATGGCAGTCATGATAAAGAGTTAACTGCTCGTCGTTGCCTCTTCGCATATATCGTCACTGTAGGAAGGCTGGAGGGGAAAGTGTTGAGACACAGAATCATTGCTACCGGTCTGGCACCTTTGCGCGTAGCGCAGCCCCTCACTCCACCTTGCTAATTTTTCTAACGTATATACCAGTCAATGCTCGAGATAACAGTAAACCAACAGCCTTGCTAATGACCGCCCTCCCCCGACCTTGCTAGGGTTCTACGCTTATCTCACAGTCATGCTGAGATACAGAAGCAACAGCGCGCTTGCTACTACCGCCCTCACCCACCTTGCTAGTGTTCTAACGTTATAGCCAGTCATGCTGAGATACAGAACAACCCTTGCTAGCCACCGCCTCACTGCCACCTTACTAGTGTTCTAAGAGCGGTTGAGTATAATAAACCATCGGCGTTTAATTTTTTCCGATGTCGCGAAATGCTTAGCGCGGGAAAATAAACAAGGTCGGCTGGGCAAGTGGACCACCGCGCCTTGATTGCTGGCCGCCTGTTCGCCGATCACTGAGATATGAGAGAAGAGAGAGACAGAGAGTGAAGAGCGAGAGAGAGAGAGGGCGAGGAGAGAATAGAGAGACAGAGCAGGCAAGAGGCGAGAGAGAGAGAGGAGAGAGAGAGAGAAGAGAGATGAGAGAGAGAGAGGAGAGAGCAGAGAGAGACTCTATGAGGAGGAAGAGCGCAGAGAGCAAGATGATAGGAGAGAGAGATAGAGAGAGAACGGAGAGAAGAGGAGAGAGAGAGACAGGAGGCGAGAGCAGAGAGATAGATACGAGAGAGAGACATGAGAGGAGAGAGAGGAGAGAGAAGGACGAGAGAGATGAGAGAGAGAGAGAATGAGAGAGAAAGAGCAGCAGAGACAGAGACAAGACAGACAGAGCGATAGAGGTAGAGGTAGAGATAGATTCGATATATTATATATAATATCATATAGAATAGATAGATAGAATAGATAAGGAATACACAGGAGAGAAAGTAGAGCAGAAGAGAAGGGGGGAGTGATTTGCGAGATCAGGAACCTACATCCGTCACAATACGTTCAGATCACAGTTATGCAATCCCGGTGATTAACTATAAAGTGCTCGGGGTTGTGGCTGGCAATTGTCACGGTGACGCCTTGTCCACGTACGAGGGACGTGTGTGTGTAGCTGGGCGTGTCGCACGTATAGGTATAGAATACAATAATGTAACCAAACACAGGATAGTGGGGGAACAACGTAGGAGACACGCCTAGTAGGAAACACGTAGGAAACGCCCAGTCCTGTATTTGGGCTTACAATATTGTATCTACTATAGGGTAACTACCCCTGACTAGGCGGTACCGGACCCTGACGTAGCGGTATCGCGTCTTGACCAGGACTAGCGGCAACCCTGACTAGCCGGTCGGCCTGCCTAGGCGAGCGCTCTGACTTGCTGTACCCCGACCTAGCGCGTCTACCCTAGGTCTAGCGTACCACTGCGCTAGCCGTAACTACTTGATAGCGACGGTACCAACTGACTAGCGGTACCCTCGACTATGCGTACTGCGCCTGACTAGCCGGGTACTACCTCTGACTACGGTACTGTCTAGCCAGGTAGCGCGCCTTCCTGCCATTAGCGGTACTGCCCTGAGCTAGCGTACTAGCCTGACCTAGCGGTATCGCCTGAACTAGTAATAACTAGCTAATAACCGGTAGCCGCAGCAGAGAGGGGCAGCATCACCTAGTTTGTTTTATATACGTTTTGTGGAGATAGATGGCAAACAGCGATCGGAGGATGGTGTTTACAAAATACTCTCCGAGCTTTTCGTATTTTTCGTTTGATGTCGGTTTAAGAACCTGTGTGCCGGCAGTGCGCCTAGCTTCCCTCTAGCGGCTAGTTTACCCTAACTATCGTCATCATTGTCGTCACTGCAGCTGAGGGGATAATGCTGCTGCTGTCGTCAGTGATGCTAGTGCGCGGGCTGTCAGTAACATTTGTTTTCACATATGTAGCGGCTGGCCTTAAAACTAGTAAACAATTTTATGGTCAATCATCTGGCTAATGCACTGTGGATGGGGCAGCTTTACGGCTGTGACGAAACACGTGTGGCGGCTACCCCTCGTCACCAATGCAACGCGGGAGAGCGCCTACTGCGAATTAGCCTGTTTACGGCCATATAAAACCAATCGCATATTAACACTAAAGCGTTGTTTCCATGGGGTATAGGTCACTCTCAAAGGGAATAGAGGGTCTAAATGGAAATAGAAAGAGGCAACGCAACATCCGAGCTAGTGAGAACGCGAGAAGGAGGAGAGATATATGGATGGAGAGAGAGGGAGGGGTTGTAGGGATGACGAAGAGTCGGGGAGGGAGCAAGAGGAGAACCATATGATCGTAGCGCGCAGCGCGAGAGAGAGAGACTTAAGAGAGAGAGAGAGAGAGAGAGAGAGAGAGAGAGAGCTGGTAGAGCGAGAGAGAGAGAGCGAGCGAGAGAGACAGAAGGAGAGAAAGAGAACGAGCGAAAGAGAGAGACATGACCAGAGAACAACAACAAGATAGTGAGAGACAGAGAGAGAGAAAGAAGAGAGAGAGAGAGAGAGAGAGGAACGAGAGAGAGAGAGAGAGCAGGAGTCGAGAGAGAGAGAGGAGAAGAGAGAGAGAGAGAGAGAGAGAGAGAGAGAGAGAGAGAGAGAGCGAGAGAGCAGAGAGAGAGCGAAGGAGAGAGAGAGGAGAAGAGAGACATTTAGAGAGATGAACGAATAGAGAGTGCAGAGGGGAGACCACGTAGAAATGCCTAAACAGGAGAAACAGCAGACGGCGGCGGTAATAGCGGGAGAGGGGAATGAGAGGGCAGGGGAGGCCGCCGTGTTTTTCTACTCAGCGGCCACTGATTTCGTAGATCGGCTTCCCAGCTGTACCTCCTGCCTATCAACCACAAAACATACATACACACGCAGGAGAACATTTCCAGCCAAAAATTGCAAAGCAAATGTGCTATACAAAATAAATTTTGCCATAGCAATTGATAAATTTGTATAGCATTTTTTTAGACAATCACAGTGCAATTAACACCGCAGTGACATGCTTGGCGTGTTATCTGTCTCCTGTGACAGGCAACAGCTATAGCTTAACGCCTAGAGACACACACACACACACACACACACACACACACACACACACACACACACACACACACACACACACACACACACACACGTGCGGTACTGCCTTCAACATTTATAGCAGAAACAAAATTTTTACTCCGCGTTTGTTTTCTCCACTGGCAGTATTACAGGCCGGGCCTTGCTATGTCCTTACCCTGCCACTACTGGCCTAACCGCACACTCTGTGGGTAACCTTGACTCATGCATTCATTCTTAATTCTGAATGTGTTTTTGGTGGCTCTCTTTCTGGGGTTTCCGTTCGAATTTCTGCCAAAGAACCGCACAGCAGCACGTGTAAGCGTAATCAGTTCCTTGTTTCGCCGCACGGCAGGCGCCCGCGTCGATCTACTGCCGTCACTTCTCCGTGTCAGCAGATGCCGGGGTTGCACTGAATCTGAAGCTGTGTGTGTGTATGCATACCTCCTCCTCCTCCTCCTTCGCTGTGCCGCCGCCGCCGCTGCTGCTGCTGCTTATTTTGAGCGGCAAACAAGCGCTCGGCTTGTTTTCCCAAGCTCGAACCTGCCGCTGCTGCTGCTGTTGCTGCTGCTGATTATAATGCTGCTGCTGGCGGTGATGCTGCTGCTGCTGCTGCTGTTGCTGTTGCTGCTGCTGCTGGTGGTGTGTGTGCTGCTGCTGCTGCTGCTGCTGTGGTGGTGGTCGCGTTAACTGCTCCTGATTATGATTGCTGGCTCGCTGGCGGTGCTGCTGGCTGCTGCTGTTACTGATTGATAATGCTTGCTTCTGGTGTGTGGTGTGGTGGTGGCTGCTGCTGCTGGGCTGATTTATGGATGATTGCTGCTGCTGTGGTGGTGCTGCGGTCGCGGGCTGATGAATGATGATGATGATATGATGCTGCTGTCTGACTGCTGCTGATGCTGCTGCTGATGCTGCGATCATTAACAGGGATTGCCACGGGAAAGCAAGCTCTGCGTTACTTACGTTATTCTGAGTTAACAACACGGCAGCAATCAAGTCTACCACACTATGCTCATTAGCTTGGCAAATTTTCCTTAAGAAATCTTCTGATTTGGTTGTAAGTTCGGCGTGCAGGGAACAAAGTAAGATAACGCACTGACTTTCGGCGTGATGATTGCAACCTTTGTAAAAAAATCCATTTTGGCTGAAAATTAACAACGCTTTCGCGAAGAAAGTTTTGCAGGAGTTCAGCGAAGGTAGATTTATGAAATGGTGGTAGACGGCAAAGCATTGCGAAACTTTGGAAAGCACGATGAGTTGAGATGGCCTCACGAAGAGCTGTGCGCCATTGCCATTTATATAATAGCCACCGGGTTAATGAAAAAGAATGTTAACACCGTTGTCAACTTGTGTCAAGTCCATTCGGGAGTGGTGTTCGTGTGGTGCCGCTGAGTAAACGATGGGTGTTGTTTTTGTTTTAGTTGTGTAGTGGGAGCTCCGCTGGGCAACACGGGTCAGCCTGGCACGAATATCACGGGACTCATGTACTGGGTGTCGTTCTCTCACTGTCGCGACGACTGCAGACCCGTGAACCCCTCCAAGGCTGGAGAGCTGGAGAGACGTATGTCGGCCTATAGAATATAAATATTGGCTTTGTTCCGCCTTTAACCGGACGCGATCTCGCTAAAACGCCGCTACTCGACACATTTCTATTGGCCGATTAAAAGCAAAACAAAAATCACTGTCGTTTCGCCAAAAAATAATCAAATTCGTTTCCGCAAAATATACACAAAACAGAATATTAGCAATATATCGTACACACACTCTTGTCAAACAAAATAAAAAGATTTTGCACGGACTACCTACCTACTCGTACTGAGAGTGCGAAGTAGTAAGGAAACAAACAATTTTACAGGGGGCCTCCTACAGAATTACGGCTCCATGTTGCTCTGTTTCTTCGTGATTGTTTCTAATTTCTCTCTTAATTCTTCTTTGCTTCTTCTTTCATTATTCTAAGTGTATTTCGTAAAGTCAAAGTTATTTTAAGAAGAAAAAAACAGACAATGTCATCATAGAAAATTGTAAGATTAGTTCTCTGGCGCTCGTAACTGAACCAGTTCACCAAAAATTAATACGCTTACATGATTTTTGTGTTGTTCATGCAGCGCACCTACATGTCTATGGAAACTACTCAAAAGATGACCAAGTGGTTAGGTGTGGCACCTTTCTGTCAGGGACCGAGGCAGTATGGTTTGTGGTAAGTCACGATTTCACCATCGAATTGGGCGGCAATACGCTTACGTATCACGCTTTCAATTAGACGCCTTTATTAAGTCACATGGGCTTATGAATCAGCTTATGCACGCGAGTGGGTTCCTATGCGCATATTTCTCTATTGTTTATACAAATAGTTGATAAAACTGGTTATTTATTTATACGTCTAGGCATAGCAAATAAACATAACAATTATACAGGCATTCAATAACAACGATACTGCGGGTACTCTTTACGTCTATCTCAGGTGTGCGCTGCACTAGGTACGTCAAGTATTTTCGACAGATACAGGTATGGTCTGGGAATGCTGCTACTCACTGAAACGGCACCTTCCAGCACCACAAGGATTACCCTGTGCTGCAAGCGGCTTGGCCTAACAGAAGGGACACGAGCAGTACGGGTACTGGCAGTTCGGGAATGGATGTCGAAGTGGCCCCAGTCAAGTACTCGTAGCAATTTACTATTTCTCCGGCTGCCCTATTTTTTTTTAGTTTAATCTTTCAAATATGCACAAACAAGATCAAGTTAGAGAATAGAGCAAGCGTTGTTCTACGTTATAAACGTGTGCAGTTAAAGCGTGTTTAACATTACCATACATCAAGAGGCAATTCAAATGCTCTAATTGGAGTATATTTACCTCCTGCTATTATTCAGACTATTGATTGAATAGGCCGTGCAACCTGCATATGTGCATGCAGTCGATATTTTCTGCAGGGTCACGTTGTATTGGCAGGGCTTCAGGTGTGCGTGTGTTGTATTGCAGCTTCAGTGTGAATGTGGTTGTATTGCACGCTTCAGTGTGCGTGTGTTTGTATGCAGCTTCAGGTGTGGCGTGTGTTTGTATTGCAGCTTCAGGTGTGCATGGTGTTGTGATTGCACCTTCAGGTGTGTGTGTGTTGTATGCAGGCTTCAGGTGTGCGTGTGTTGTATTGCAGCTTCACGGGTGTGGCGTGTGTTGATTGCACTTCAGTGTCGTGTGTTGTATTGCAGCTTCAGGTGTGCGTGTTTGTATTTTTGGGCGCGGGCGCGCCCAAAGCTTTCCAGGTGTGCGTGGTGTTTGTTATTGCAGTCTCAGGTGTGCGGGTGTTGTATTGGCACATTCAGGTGTGCGTGTGTTATTGCAGGCTTCAGGGTGTGGCGTGTGTTGTATTGGCAGCTTCAGGTGGCGTGTGTTGCATTGCAGGCTTCAGTGTGCGGTGTGTTGTAATTGCAGCTTCCAGGTGTGCGTGTGTTTGTATTGGCAGCTTCAGGTGTGCGGTGTCTGTATTGCACGCTTTCAGGTGTGCGTGTGTTGTTGCAGCTTCAAGGTGTGCGTGTGGTCTGTATTGGGCAGCTTCAGGTGTGCGTGTGTTGTATCAGCTTTCAGGTGTCGTGTGTTGTATTGCATGCTTCAGGTGTGCGGTGTGTAATTGTAAAAAAGTTCAGCGTGTGCGTGTGTTGTATTGCAGGCTTCAGGTGTGCGTGTGTTGTTATTGGCAGCTTCAGTGTGCGTTGTGTACTGTAATTGCAGGATAAACGATATTGGGTTTCGGAGCTCCAGGATGCTTACACGTGGACCGGAATCAAACATGTAAGCAGCTTTAGGTGTAAAGTAACAGGCGGGTTGAATACTCATGACACTTATCTTCTCTCCTCTCTATCCTTGACAAACAGTGTCTTTATATATAATTGATGGCACAGGGAAAGCAGCCCCGTGTGATGTTTTCCTACCTTTCACTTTTCGCCTCTACCTCTCCTCTCCCTCTCCTCTCGCTCTCCTCTCCCTCTCCCTCTCCCTCTCCCTCTGCTCTCTCTCCTCTCCTCTCCGTCGCCTCTCCCTCTCCCTCTCCCTCTCCTCTCCCTCTCCCTCTGCCCTCTCCTCTCCTCTCCCTCCCTCTGCCTCTGCCTCTGCCTGCTCCTCTCCTCTCGCCTCTCCCTCTCCGCTCTCCCTCTCCCTCTTCCCTCTCCCTCTCCTCTCCCTCTCCTCTCACTGCTCCCTCTCCCTCTCCCTCTGCCTCTGCCTCCTCCTCTCCGCTCTGCCCTCTCCCTCTCCCTCTTCCTCTTCCTTTCTCCGCTCTCGCTCTGCCTTCTGGCTTTCCTTGCTATCGTCACTCTCTTCCCTCTCTCGCTCTCTATCACTATCTACCTCTCCTTATGCTATCCTCTCTACTCTCTCTCTATTTCATTGCACATCTCTGCATTTCAGCTGCATCAGGGATTCGCCACGTGGTTCAGGAGTGATGTGTCGTACGATACAGCTCGCCGTTCCTCCATACAAGCATGCTAGTAGCGATGCACTTACATTTCACTCGCGAGCATTGGCGATATGATCGCTTTACACTCGAGACTCATGAAGTTGACTTCTATGCTCGATAATGCGTGGATAACTGCAAGTTATTCACGCACGACACATATTAAAAAAGTATATATCAGCAAGTAATATAAAAACGTATATTGTAAGGCCCGAGATTTGCGAGAATAAAGCGATCGTTCACTTGATTGGTGAAACTTTCTACGCTTCCTCCACAGTTTTGCGTGAACTTCAGGGAAGCTGTTTGAGGAAGAGCGAGCGGCATGGCCTTATCGTAGGCGGAGCGCCCAAATCTCACGAGATGGGCGAGGTCGTCAATCTTGGAGAAGGTCCACCCAGGGGGCGGCACCTTGCAGGAGTTCGTAAAGTTCAGGCGGACGA
>NW_014580425.1:16997-17322 GCF_000485595.1 Priapulus caudatus | reverse complement strand
CCCCTCCTCCTCCCCCTCCCCCTCTCCCCCTCCCCCTCTCCCCCTCCTCCCCGTCGCACACACACTACGCGTCCCTCCCCTCTCTCCTCCTCTCCTCTCCCGTCCTCCCGCGTGTGTTCCCGCGTGTGTTTATAAACACCATTCTTTGCCGAAACTCTCTTTTTGCATGTGTGCAGTCACTGCAGTCACTGCACGTAAATACGCTCTGCTGCTGCTGCTGCTGCTGCTGCTGCTGCTGCTGCTGCTGCTGCTCTACTGCTGCTACTGCTACTGCTGCTGCTGCTGCTGCTGCTGCTCTGCTGCTGCTGCTGCTACTCTGCTGCTA
>NW_014580425.1:8115-15728 GCF_000485595.1 Priapulus caudatus | reverse complement strand
TCTCTCTCTCTCTCTCTTTCTCTCTCACACATACACACACACCACCGACGAGAGAAGAAATCAGCAGGTGGTCGTGCAGGGGAGGGGGGTCGTGCAGGGGAGGGGGTCGTGTGACACGCACACAGGAACCACACACCACAGAACAACCGACAGCTAGCAGACTCTGTCCTTCCGCAAGATGTCTTCTCGTCTGCTAGAGAGAGAGAGACAGAGAGACAGTCCCTCCCACGCACGAGTGTCTCATGGGTTGCTTCTCACACACGCAGTCTCTCTCTCTCTCTCAGCAGCACGGCAGCACGGCGAGGAAACACACACACACACGATTCCGCGGAATACGCAAACGCGTATAAATGATCTGCCACTGTGCCGACGACGACGACGACGATGATGATGACGCTGATGATGACGATGACGATGGGTAGTAGATCACGTCGATATACACGGGGTATCTGTTAGTATCGCGTCCCTGTAACCACGTCACGGGAATCGTCCAGGGGAGGGGGTTGTTACGTCACAAAACGAAAGCGAAACGCGCAGATTCCAGCGCGAGGACGAAACTGAGCGGAGAGGCAACAGAAAACACTCTGCCACGTCTAAAGGCAGCACCTGCACTCAGGTGAACTAGATAGCGTTCTACCTTCTACCCAACAACAGCCTGACTGACGACAGCCGTGCTTGACTGACCGACCTTTACCGAAAACACACCTCTTATCGAAACAGGTATTACTCCTTCCGTGCGTGCGTGACTTGAAAAAAAAATATCTCGAGATAAAGATCAAGGAATTTACCTTGGTCGGCGCTATCGCTCGCTCGCCAGGCACGTATGCAACCCCACTAGCTCGCTCATCACTCACTCACCCACCCACCCAACCACTCACTCACTCACTCACCCACCCACCCAACCACTCACTCAAACAACCACCCACCCAACCACTCACTCACTCACTCGCGCACTTAACCCGCTCACTCGCTCACTCACTCACCCACTCACTCACTCACTCACTCACTCGCGCACTAACCGCTCACTCGCTCACTCACTCACTCACTCACTCACTCACTCACTCACTGACTCAACCACTCACTCGCCCACTCACTCACTCACTCGCTCTATTCGCGGTCCGGACGCGTTCAAACGTTCACTCGGGGAGGTACACTGCCCTGGGGCTACTACTGCGACGACACACACGCGACTACGTATATAACCAGGTAATATAAACAGTTATTGTCAAGCCGGCCATACAATGACCGGATGCACGCACACGTGCCTTTTACCGCCGCCGCCGCCGCCACGACACGGTGACAGGTCCGCCACATATCCGCTTTTACGTCTGCCGTGCAGAAGTCAGGAGGAAGGAGGTAGGAGGAGAGGAGGAGGAGGAGGAGGAGGAGAGGGAGGAGGAGGAGGGGAGGAGGAGGAGGAATAAGGAGGAGGAAGAGGAGGAGGAGGAGGGGGAAGGGGAGGAGGAAGGGAGGAGGAGGAGCAGGAGGGGGAGGGAGATAAGGAAGAGGAAGAGGAAGAGGAAAGGAGGAAGGGAGGAGGAGAAGGAGAGGAGGAAGGAATTTCGTCCGAAGCAAGTAAGAAAGGGGTCTTGGTTGTTTCTGGCCCCTCGCCAAAACATCTGTGTTTTCTCTCCTGCTATATTTTAGCGGGTGTGGACTCGTTTATTCTTCCTCCTACACCCCGCTTCTGCGCACGCACGCACGCACGCACGCACGCACGTACGCACGCACGCACGCACACACAGACACGCCACGCACACACACCACTGTCACACACCACGCACGTACGCACGCACGCACGCACAGACACGCACACGCACACACACACCACACACAACACCACACACACACACGCACGCACGCACGCATGCACGCACGCACGCACGCACGCACGTACGCACACGCACACGCACACACAGACACACACGCACGCACGCACGCACGCACAAACGCACGCACGCACGCACGCACGCACGCACGCACGCACACGCACACACACACTGTCCACACGCACGCACGCACGCACGCACGCACGCACGACACAGACGCCACACGCACACGCACACGCACACGCACACGCACACGCACACGCACACGCACACGACACTCTCTCTCTCTCTCTCTCTCTCTCTCTCTCTCTCTCTCCTACTCCCTTCTAGTTCCACCCGCTTGTCTCATTAGAAGGCCAGTAAGTAACCGCAGTGTGCAAAACAACACAGCCACGGAAAAAGAAACGACTACTAGTAGGCCATGGCTCTACAAAGACTGTGTTACGTATAGCGAGCGTACCGGGTAACTGTAGACTAGACACAACGAACAGACTGAAAGCAGACTATAACTCCTACACTGCAAACTCAATACTATAATCTCTGTACTTACTGCATGCAGACTTTATTGCTTGCAAGCATAACTCGCCATGTGGTGAGAAGCGAGAAGGTAGGTGGTAACTTGTGCTCATAGGGTCTATGTCCCCCAAGGTACTGCCAGACGTACCCTGGGTACGGTCGGTATATCCGATACGTACCCTGGTACGGTCCGGTATATCGGAACGCTACCCTAGCACAACTATTTGATATGGTTAGGGTTAGGCAGTAGGCGTAGGCGACTCCTAGACTCTGTTAGTGAGTAGGCGAGCTACGCCGCTCCGGCATATTAGATGTACCAGGGTACGTTCTGGTATACCGGACCGTACCCAGGATACGTTCCGGCAGTACCCTGGGGGACATAGACCCTCTCAGCGTAACTTGTGACTAGGACACATCATACTTGTGGCTCTAGGATGAATGTGGGGGCTTGAGTAGGAACGAATGGCATTCATATATAATTCATAGATCAATGCTTTTTATCAACTCCGCTTATCGATCGCATCCGATTACCTAAATGATTTGCGTTTGTTTTTACTGATTCAGAGGCTCTTCGAAGATAAAATTACCTAGTTATCCATCCCCCCCACCACGCTTCACTCACTCTGTGTCTTCACGAAGGCTGCACGAGTACATGATATATATATATATATATCCAGTAATTTGTAAGATGCCAAATAAAAAACGGTTTGCATGTATTAGAATCCGTAATCAAGTTACAGCCGTCAAGTTTTACATGTAAGGGAGTAGGAGAGAGAATTATGAGATTTTCAAGCTATATAAACCACAAGATGAAAAACTGTGTTCGATAAAAAAAAACGCGTCGTGTGGTGTATCTGGAAACCCCTATCTTGATTTAGTTGATTTTATACGTCTTGATATATATATATATGTATACATCCATTTGTTTACAATGTTGCTCTGACACCTTAGGCTTATCAACGCTGCAGCAAGTACTAAAAGTAAAAGCCAAGCCTGTTCTATGAGGAACTAACCTCATACCTTTGTAATGACTAGTCTTCAAAGTCCAAAGGACTATATCAAAGATAGTGAGAGACAAGTTTGATCATATACATATAGATCAACACTGCAGATTACCTAGAAAAGCCTCAATCTTTTACAATTGACCAAATAAGAAGGAAGAGAAGGAGCAAAATTCCAAAGTGAAATAAACACCAAAAATATCCACATTGTTTATGTGTGACTTGAAACAAGCGCTTGCATGCGTATTGCGCTTGTGTGTTGAAGCCTTGCTCTAGAACTATAACCCTTCGCTCTGCCATAGCTTGTCGTAGAGCGAAGGCTATAGTTCAAGAGCTAGTTGAAGCCATGGTTGTCTGGTTGATATAAATGTGCATACCGGTACTGCATATTACCATCAATAGTAACAGATATTTAATACGTTTTCCTTAGTATCGAATTCACCATGCTACACTACTGAAATCGTCGTTGAAACGCTTGTGTTTACACACAGGGCGGTATTTCTAGCACCTCAGGGGTCTTCATGTAGCTCTAGAACTATAGCCCTTCGCTCTGCATGGACAGGCCTGTGGCAGCGCGAAGGGCTATAGCCAGTGCTAGAGCCAAGCTTCCTGGTGCAAAATCAGATGAACCCTAACATCACAGACATTCATGTTTTTTTCAATTTAATAACTCTTATAGTTCTCACGCGTGCATGCAGACGTTACTTAGTATTTGCCTATAATACCCACAATGACTACCAATTAGACGACGATCATGAATTATTCTGAAACGTCCCTGTAAAAAATAAATGAAGCATAATTAACTAGGCCGTGTGGCGTGTCAATCATGTTTGTACTTACTTTTCACTGGCCTTTCCACACAGGCTGCCTTGTCCGCTGCATTTGCCATTGTCACTGAGATGTACTAACGGCGGTCTTCTGATCCAATCTCATGGGCTAGTGGCTTCATAAACCACAAAACTTGCCGACTGGTTTCGCATTACACTCCCACAGCAGCGGAAAATGGCGCAGCAGGAGCCAACCTAAGGATGCGTTGCAGCGAATCTGAAATCTAACACGGCGCTGCGATATCTGAAGCGGATCAAAGCTTGAAAATGGTCACACACGAGCTTGATTAAACAAGGAAAAGTCTTTGCCTGGCGAGCAGTATGCACAACCGCACAGAGTCCGATACAAACGGTTAGCAAGGAACCAACTTTCCACTCTTATCATCAACGACGAGCAGCCGAGCAGACGATAGATTTCTATTTTCTGCGCGCGGGTGGAGCTTGAAGAAACCAGGCGGCAGCACCATCCAGTCATCGATTAAAAACATTTACTCGATCGCCATGACTTGGTACAGTGTCAGTGGGTATACCAGAGCACGTATAAAAGAATATAGATTAAGTAGGCCTAATATAGATTGACAATTTGCAATTGATAAGTTTGCTCTGGCTTATGCAGGATTGAAGCTTAATTCTGACTGACTTGATGCAATGGAGGCAATATTAAATTATGAACGCAAGGAGGAGGACGATCTCTATAATCTACTGGGGTGTGATGAACGATCAACGGTAAGCAAGTGAAGTAGCCTATACTGTTTAGGAATCAATAACCAGCTAGTGTATTTTAACGTAATGAAGACAGTAAATATGACAACGTACTAACATGGTGGCGACACACACTCCTGCCAGGGTGGTTCACGTCCCATCTGGTTATGTGACGACTTCCCAATAACTGGAGACAGGTCCAGTACTAGTAGTAGTACTAATACTAAGCCAATATTGCCAATAAATCGTGCACTAGGAATTTATTGTTGGTTCAAGGTCCACCAGTTACGTGGTGTTCCTACACCATACAAGGGATTACGTCTCGAGGAAATTCACTTTCCTGATCAGCAGGTATTGAACTGATAGCACAATACTAGTTTTAATAGCGCTCGATGCGAAAACTGGACACGCCAACGACTGGACCACTGCGGTTCTCGTTTCAGACGGAGCAGATTTCCGCGGAGTACAGGGCGAGGGTGCTGGACTGCCACCCCGATAAGAACCAGGACGACCCCAAGGCTGGTGAGAACTTTTGTAACGAGTTTCCAAATTCAAAAAAAAGAAAAAAGATTCAAGATTCGAATATGAATGATGATGGTGAACTCAGACCAGCGAAGGCCTGTTTTTCGCTTCACTAATGGAAACGAGCAACAATTTACGCATAAAGGCTTTTAGTTATATCTAATATATTATATATAATCATATTCATTTCAATTAATTTAATGAGTGGACAAAATAATAAGTTTTTCCTTCGCTCCCACTAATATCCTCTAACATCCTCTCGCTTTGAATTTTATAAAAAAAGTATAATTAAATTAATTTTTTCTGTTTTTTTTAATTGCTCTTGCTGTTATTCACGATGTCCTCTTGTTTGTTGTGCAGCGGAGACGTTTCGGCGGCTGCAGCGAGCGAGGGACGTTCTTACCGACGCAAAGTTGCGCGCCAGCTACGACAGGTGGCGCCTCAGCGGCATCGCGATTCCCTACGAGCGGTGGATGGCGATGTCTGGGTCCGTGCACGCGGTGAGTCTAGCTAGCTATATAGTCCACGCGGTGAGTCTAGCTGGCTATAGTGCACGCGGTGAGTCTAGCTAGCTATAGTCCACGCGGTGAGTCTAGCTAGCTATAGTCCACGCGGTGAGTCTAGCTAGCTATAGTGCACGCGGTGAGTCTAGCTAGCTATATAGTCCACGCGGTGATCGAGTCTAGCTGGTCCACGCGTGACACAGGTCCGATAAATTCATTTATCATCGTTTCAGTCGGAGTCGCGGCGTTCCGGAACTTAAAACTACGTAACCACGAAACGTGAAATTGGCGTACAACAGCATTATAACGCCCTGTTCACCTCACCCTGCTGCATCAGCTTCGGCCGCGCATCCCCCCCCCCCGCCACCGTCGTTCGCTGACGATGTCATTCGTTACAGTCCATGCACTGGGCGACGAGGACGAAAAAAGATGCTGCCATCGAGTCAGCAGGCAGCAGCGACGCAGCCTCGCACGCAGCGGAGCAAGTGCCAGCAGGGGGCGTCACTGCTGCCGGGCAGCGCCTACCCGCCGGCTCTCTCTCGGGTGAGCCTCAGACTCCTACTTCCTCACTGGTCTCGAGTCGGACCGGTCTATACTCACTGTTAAGGTCGCATGCTGAAACTAGAGGGAGGGCATCCCCGCCCCCTTTTTTAGGGGGGGGGGAACGAACGAGGCAGAGGTGTGTGCGTGCGTCCGTTAGCGATTCCCTGAGCTGCTCATGTTGCCAATTCCTGCAGATGATTAATGTTTGATATGATCAGGAGCATCATTACATAGACACTCTATCTCTATCGAAAATCGATCAATTATATCAATATCATGACACGTCTGATCTCATCCCAGTGTAGTTTTATATCGTACAACTGAAATCTTTCCAAAAAATTGTCGAAAACAGAACATCAGTTTGCATCTCAAGGAAGTTAGTGTTTCGCATTCAAGAAGCTTAGAAATCAAAATATTGTAGACGTCTGTTATGTGTTTTCCTGATTCGTTTGTTCTGTTCTGTTGGCAGGAGTGACTTCAGTCGACGTTGTAAACGTGAGATGGGAGCGGGCATCGGCTCACAATTCAATGTTGAGCAAGTTTCGCAATTATGAGATATAGGTTTGTAACAACCTGTTGCTTGAATGAATGTATGCGAAGGCAGCTATGATAGATGTCTATTCATTTCTCAGGTTGAAAACGATGGTTTCTAGCATTCCTGTATCATGTGCTATGAGGGTAGTATTGTGAACATATATGTATATTGGAAATTTATTATCGATATACGATATACACGGATTGATGGTTGTATGAATGGGGTTGATTGATACTTACCTATGGTAATAAGATTTTGAAAAAATGTAATATTACTTCAGATGGCAGCTATTGTGCAGAGTTGGAGTGTATATTGTGCAACACTTACAGAGATGCTTTATTTTATATTTTATTTCTATTTTGTGCAGGCAACAGATGGCAGCACAGTGTTGTTTTTATTCTGTGTATAATAAAATTAACACATTACTGGATACTACTACTAGTAGCAAATAGTGAGATGCCATGTGAGGAAAAAAACTTGCAATTACCAGAACGTTATTCTAAGTTTTACACAAAGTTATACTGTCAAAGTATAAGTCAAAATGTGTTGAATTATTAAATATATATATATAATTTTTCGCTACATATATGTATGGGGCAGAATACTAATTGACATTTTTCGTTAAGTGTAGAATG
>NW_014580425.1:4682-8090 GCF_000485595.1 Priapulus caudatus | reverse complement strand
TTAAATGACGTATAATATAATAAACATATATTAACAATCAGCCAATATATAAAGCAACAGCAGTTATTACAATCTCCCGCCCCCACCCACACGTACGTACGTACGCAAACACGCGTGCGCACACAATCACACACCACACGCACCGCGCACACACGCCACGGCGCACACACCACAGCGCCACATACACGCACGCGCACACACGCGCACAACACCGCGCACACAAAAACAAACACTAAGCGTTGGTGGTGGCTAGTACGGGCGGGTGTCGTGCTCGTATGCTACGTGCGTTGGTGCGTGCGTGCGTATGTACGTGCGTTGGTGCGTGCGTGCGATGGACGGGCGTTGCCGTGGCGGCCTGGCTGTGCGTATGTACGTGCTTGGCTGCGGTGCGTGCGTAGTGTACGCTGCGGTGCCATCATGTGTGGTGCGTGCGTATGTACGTGACTTGCGTTGCGTGCGTTGCGTATGTACGTGCGTTGGGCTGCGTGCGTATGCTACGTGCGTTGGTGCGTGCGTGCGTATGTACGTGCCGTATGTACGTCGTCGTTGGTGCTGTGCGTGCGTATGACGTGCGTTGCGTGCGTGCGTGCCGTCATGTACGTGCGTTGGCTGCGTGCGTGGTATGTACCTGTGCGTTGGTGCGTGGCGTATATACGGTGCGTGGTGCGTGCGATGTACGCTGCCGTTGGGTGCGTGCGAAATATGTACGTGGTTGTGTGCGTGCGTTGCGGATGCCCGTGCGTATATACGTGCAGTGGTGCGTTGCGTATGTACGTGCGTTGCTGGGTGTGTTGCCGTCGCGCTGCGTATATACGTGCATTGCGTGCGTGCGTATCTAAAAGTTGCGTTGGTGCGGGCGTAATGTGCTGCGTTGGTTGCGTGCCGTTTCGTTGGTGCGTGCGTTGGTGCGTGCGTATGTACGTGCGTTGGTGCGTGCGTATGTACGTGCGTTGGTGCGTGCGTAGGTGCGTGCGTATGTACGTGCGTTGGTGCGTGCGTTGATGCGTGCGTATGTACGTGCGTTGGTGCGTGCGTATGTACGTGCGTTGGTGCGGGCGGACTCGTGTGTGTGCATGAGAGTGTGCGTGTGTGATTTAACCCAATAACCCTCAGCCTACACAGGCAATACTCCAGCACTCTGGGAATATTTGCATGCATATTTGACTTCCTGCACGCAGCTAACAAAGTTAACAATCTGACTGTCCTCGTGGGGTTTGGGACCGCCTCCAAATTGAGAAACGCTGAAATAAAAACAAAAACTGAGCTGCTCCCTATTTCCCAATAATTTTTATTGCTCACGCGTATAAAAATAATGATTCAAAATATCAATACAATATCAAAAATGTCATAACCACACCATCTGTACCAATCGATATCCCAATATTTCCCAATATTACCCAATATTTTTCATTGAGAGCCCCGCTTGACATGATATGCCTCTTCCGTGGCTGCAAAGATGTCGGTATGTTCAAATTACCTTATACATTACCTTTACATAACCTTACCTTTATACATTATTCCTATTTCCCAATATTTTTCATGTATGTCATCTCTTGTTCCACCGTAAAACTTTTTCATAACCAGTCACCATCTGTACTCAGTCAGTATCTGCTTATTACTGAATATCTTCCTTCCTATTTTCTCTCCAGCCATTCCAAATTTCTGAAATTCCTTCCTTTATTGATATGAACTGGCACGCCCCCACAGTTCACAATAATTTCCAGCATGCATCTGTCAAACATTGAATTGTCTTTGTTTATGTGACTGCTATAATTTCAGCTAAATTACATATTATCGTGAGATGACTTTTTGACTTGTGACTTGACTTGTGACTTGACTTTTGACTTGTGACTTGTGAAAACTCATGAGACTGATGAACTCATGACATGAAGCTGTCTCAGTATAACAGTCTTGGCCAGCGCATTGCCTGCGATTTGGAGATCAGAGAGAGATATGCTACATATCTCAACTGGTTTGCTTATATGGTCAAGCTAACTGAGCTGTTGCCTATTCCCCAATAATTTTCATTCCCAATAAGGCAAATAAAAAATTGGCTAAAGCATTCCATCACTGGAACCTATGCCTAATTGTATATCCTATAAATAGGAAATTCTTGTCAAACATACTGAGCAAAGCAAAAACATTCGCAGGATTTCGAAGTTCTTTTCAATACCTCTTCCATTTACGGGTGTCACCAACTAGTTCAGAGGGCGTTCTCAGGTTTTTGATATAATGGCTGACAAATGCTCGTAAGTTGACCTTTAGCTTTAAACAAGTGTTACCTCCATACATTATATAAACAATAAGACGTAATAGAAACCACAAGAAAATGGTGACACCCTATGGTTCAATCCAATAGTGAGTTAATTACTAAAATGTTGTTAACCTCGTATGTTTCAAGACGCTGCACAAATTCAACGATAACCCATATTTTGGATTTCAAAATTTTCTCGTATCAGAGTGGATACACGTCATTATTTTCGGTTGACAAAATCGGATGCATATTGCTGCAAAAGTGCACTAGTACTCGTACCCCTGTATCGAAGGTTATTTTGTAAATGATCAATCGTATTATCAATGGCAAATATTTGCACCTGGAAAAGTGCTTGGAAATAAAGCTTGCTGGCTTCTTCCCTATTAATTACCTCATTCTTTCGATGCGAACGTTGTGCGTGAGAGTTGTGCGTGAGAGTTCTCTTTCTTTCTTTCTTTCTTTGTCTTTCTGTGTAAGCCACGAGACTTTGCCGTCAGCCCACAGTGCGGCGTAGATGGCTGATGACCCATCCGCATCCCTGCACCTGCAATGACATCGCAGACCTCTTGGCTGGCATACCAGGACCACAGAGATGGACCCCACTGGAGTTTTTTTTTTTTTTATTTGTATTTTAATTTGGTAAAATGTTTTGCATAAATAAGCAAATTTTGTATAAATAAGCAAATTTTGTGTAATATATTTTGCTTTAACCTTCGCACAGACTCTAGCATTTGCACAGACTCCAGCATTCGCACAGACTCTAGCATTCGCGTCGACATTAGACTATAGCATTCGCGTCGACATTACACTCCAGCATTCGCGTCAACATTACAGACTCCAGCATTTATACAGACTCTAGCATTTGCGTCAACTCTAGCATTCGAGTTGACATTATAGACTAGCATTCATACAAACTCTAGCATTTGCGTCGACAAAACATTTGCACAGACTCTAGCATTTATACAGACTCCAGCATTCGCGTCGACATTACTCTAGTCGCGTCGACATACTCTAGCAGCATTTGCGTCGACAAAACATTTGCACAGACTCTAGCATTTATACAGACTCCAGCATTCGCGTCGACATTACTCTAGTCGCGTCGACATACTCTAGCAGCATTTGCGTCGACAAAACATTTGCACAGACTCTAGCAT
>NW_014580425.1:3909-4443 GCF_000485595.1 Priapulus caudatus | reverse complement strand
AGCATTTGCGTCGACAAAACATTTGCACAGACTCTAGCATTTATACAGACTCCAGCATTCGCGTCGACATTACTCTAGTCGCGTCGACATACTCTAGCAGCATTTGCGTCGACTCTAGCATTTGCAGACTCTAGCAGCATTCGCGTCGACATTACGGACTCTTCTAGCATTCGTGTCTACTTTACGGACTCTTCTAGCATTCGTGTCGACATTACGGACTCTTCTAGCATTCGTGTCGACATTACGGACTCTTCCAGCATTCGTGTCGACATTACGGACTCTTCTAGCATTCGCGCCGACATTACGGACTCTTCTAGCATTCGTGTCGACATTACGGACTCTTCTAGCATTCGCGTCGACATTACGGACTCTTCTAGCATTCGCGCCGACATTACGGACTCTTCTAGCATTCGTGTCGACATTACGGACTCTTCTAGCATTCGCGCCGACATTACGGACTCTTCTAGCATTCGCGCCGACATTACGGACTCTTCTAGCATTCGCGCCGACATTACGGACTCTTCTAGCATTCGC
>NW_014580425.1:1242-2608 GCF_000485595.1 Priapulus caudatus | reverse complement strand
GACACGACCTTGATGTGACCTCGACACGACCTTGATGTGACCTCGACACGACCTTGATGTGACCTCGACACGACCTTGACTACTTCTTCTTGCTCAGCAGTCCGACGCCCGGAATGAGAGTCTTGTGCACGGCAGACGCCGTCGTCGTCACGGCAACGCCCGGCAGAGTCTGCGCGGCCGTCTGGTCCCACTTGCTCTTCCGTTTCTTTAGAGGATCGTCTCCTGCAAGAACGATTTGGACACGTGAGGGAGAAATGTAGAAAGGAATAATGCAAGGCAAAAATGTGGAAAGGGAAAATGAAAGGGGAAATTTTAAAAAGTAAAAATGCGAGGGAAAATGTAAAAAGGGACAATTCAATGGAAATGTTGAAAGGGGACAAATGCGAAGGAAAATGTAAAAAGGGAAAAATGCGAGGGAAATTGTAAAAAGGGACAATTCAATGGAAATGTTAAAAAGGGAAAAAAATGCGAGGGAAATTGTAAAAAGGGAAAATGCGAACGGTTTCGATACACACCAAGAGACGTACGGTCAAACCAGTGTATGAGCGCGTCGATAGCCGATGCGCCGGGCGCCACCCCTACCCGTAGCCGCACAGCGACCCCCGGTGGCGCCCCCTACTCACCCGTCAGCTCCCCGGGGGCGGCTGCCTTCTTCACGCCGGTCACGAACTCGACCTTGGTGCGATCATTGCGTCGCTCCCGCTCCCTGCGGTCCATCTCGGCCTTCTGTTCTCGCGCCAGCTCCTCATAGTACGCCGCGTCGGGCCAGCCGCGCGGGTCGTACACGTCCGGCGGGAAGTTGGAGCCGTACTCGTCGATCTTGCAGAAGTCGATGAGCTTCTCGTAGATGCTCGGGTTGCGGATGTCCTTGCGCTGCTGGATGAGGCGGTTGAGGTCGGCCGCCGACGCGTCGCGCGACTTCTTCCGGTGCAACTCGGCGATCTTCTCCTCGAGTATCTTAGAGCAGCGTCCCTCGGGCGAGGCGGGGAGCCGCACGTCGGCGAGCGGGGTGTGGCGGACGGCGCGCGAGAGCGAGGAGGAGAAGTCGACGTCGCCGGGAGAGGAGGTGTCGGAGCGGTGCGGCGCGGAGACGTGAGACAGCGGTATGGGGCAGTCGTCGTCGTCGTAGTCGTCCGAGCTGCCGAGGAAAAATGTGGCGGTTAGTGAGCGGCGAGAGAGAGGAGAGAGAGAGAGAGAGAGAGAGAAGAGAGAGAGAGAGAGAGAGAGAGAGAGAGAGAGAGAGAGAGAGAGAGAGAGAGAGAGAGAGAGAGAGAGAGAGAGAGAGAGAGAGAGAGAGAGAGAGAGAGAGAGAGAGAGAGAGAGAGAGAGAGAGAGAGAGAGAGTGAGAGAGAGAGGGAATCAGAGG
>NW_014580425.1:0-947 GCF_000485595.1 Priapulus caudatus | reverse complement strand
TCTCTCTCTCTCTCTCTCTCTCTCTCTCTCTCTCTCTCTCTCTCTCTCTCTCTCTCTCTCTCTCTCTCTCTCTCTCTCTCTCTCTCTCTCTCTCTCTGTCTTTCTCTCCCTCTCTATCTTTCCCTCTCAATTCCTCTATTTATCTCTCTCCTGTTTCTCTTTCACTAAGTCACCTTAATCTCTCATACTGCTTCTCTATCTAACTCAATAGCTCACACATTCATGCCTGTTCACTGGCTCTCTCCCTCTCTATTTGTGAGAGAGTAAAAATGCATGCACAAAATAATGCTAAAAGAAAGAAAAACACATTATGTGGTATGATAGACGGCACGAAGAAGTTATAGTAAATACAATCGCAGTGCATACATGTACATCGCAGTGCCGTCCTCTGACTAATGCACTATATATATTATTTGAACGATTAAGTAGTCATATAACCTATTTTACAGAGTTATAGAGTAGTGCACAGCGGCGTGCGTGTGCCGTGTGGTATACTTGTGTGTTGCAGAGAAGCATTTGAACGGTATTTCCAGGAAGTTGTCACTACTAATAGGCGAAAAAGAGTATAAAAACATTAAGACATTGGTAGTAAAAACTTTTCCTGTTTATTTACGATCATTTTATTATCGAAACGTTCCAATTAAGTGCCCGTGGAATCAACTGCTGCAAATGTGATGACAATTATATTGTTCTGCGCCGCATCAATGTAGATGGCAGCACCATGCAGTATATCGTACTTGTACATAGTGCAACGTTATGGCAGAGCACTTATATAAACTTATATCACTTATATCACTTATATCATGGTTGATATAAGTGCTCTGGTTATGGTGCAACACTCAACACGCAGTTTGAAATGTTACCATGATTATTAACCGCTATTAACGCCCATGTGTGTGTGTGTGTGTGTGTGTGTGTGTGTGTGTGTGTGTGTGTGTGTGTGTGTG
>NW_014580424.1:14840-17324 GCF_000485595.1 Priapulus caudatus | reverse complement strand
TACTTGCTACAATCTGCTACTTGCTACAATCTGCTACTTGCTACAATCTGCTACTTGCTACAATCTGCTACTTGCTACATCGCTACCAACTACGCTGTCGACTCTACGAGAACCCGAAGCCATCATCCATTTCGCACTACAATATATATATAATACAGATAATCAGGAGTGAATAATAGAGATATAATAACATCCTGATGTAATAACATATAATGCATTATTTCAATAGCTACACCCGAGGGTTGTCTGGGCGTCAGTGTGATTCTTCGGTTAGTCGGTTAGCGGTTATCGCTGAGTGCATGGGTTGTTGTGTAGCTTCCCTTCACTTCGCGTCGAGATGACACTGAGTGTCGCATAATTACTTTAGCTGCAGTAGCGTCCGCTTCCGCTGCTGCTGCTGCTGCTGTTGCTGCTGCTGCTGCTGGCTGCTGCTGTTGCTGCTGCTGCTGCTGTTGTTGTTGCTGCTGTTGCTGCTGCTGTTGCTGTTGCTGCTGCTGCTGTTGCTGTTGCTGTTGCTGTTGCTGCTGCTGCTGCTGTTGCTGTTGCTGCTGCTGCTGCTGCTGCTGTTGCTGCTGATCGCCTGCCGCGTCGTGTCGTGCCCCGTTAGCGATTCACGTGCTTCATCTGTCGTTGATCTACCTGTCGTTGATTTACCTGTCACTGCTTTAAATCTACCTGTCATTGATTTACCTGTCATTGATCTACCTGTCACTGATTTACCTGTCACTGATTTACCTGTCGTTGATTTACCTGTCACTGATTTACCTGTCACTGTTTAGCCTGCCGTCGATCTACCTGTTATTGATTTACCTGTCACTGATTTGCCTGTCACTGATTTACCTGTCACTGATTTACCTGTCACTGATTTACCTGTCACTAATTTACCTGTCATTGATTTACCTGTCACTGATTTACCTGTCACTGATTTACCTGTCACTGATTTACCTGTCACTAATTTACCTGTCATTGATTTACCTGTCACTGATTTACCTGTCTCACTGATTTATCTGTTACTGTTTAGCCTGCCGTCGATCTACCTGTCACTGATTTACCTGTCTCACTGATTTACCTGTTACTGTTTAGCCTGCCGTCGATCTACCTGTTATTGATTTACCTGTCACTGATTTACCTGTTACTGTTTAGCCCCGCTGTGTTACAGTTTAGCCCATTGTTTGACTCTCACCGATATACCTCTCGTTGATTTATATGATATTGTTTTACATGTCATATATATCATAAGTGTCACTTATTTTACCGGTCACTGATTTACCTGCCTCGTGGAAGTTTTTTCTAAACGTAATGCACGCCTGAAACGGTGCTTGCGCGGGCGCAATATCTTCCAAGAGAACTAATATTTTGCGAAAATTATGCATTTCAAATGGAGAGGAGGTATCCTAGCTTTGATTTACATGATGAAACCCCATCAGTACACTTTTCTTAGGAAATAGGATAAGTTCTTGGATGTAATGTGCCCGTGCATATACCAGTTAGTACACAATTGGACTACGATAGTATGTTAGCGCATGCGCAATATCTGACCAAACGAGTCATATTCTGTAACTAATATGCATTTAGTATGGTTATGGGGTATCTGATCTTAGATTTCTCTGATAAATTCTTCTCTGTAGACCTGTGTTTATAAATGGGAGAGCCCCCTAGCCTGTAGGGTGCAAAACGCGTACTTCACCCCCTCCCCGTCCTCCTCCTCGACTTCCTTGTGAGTCGATCATTCTCCTTCTTCTTTTACCCCACTCAGCTATCTCCCCTGCCTCGTTCTATCAATCTCAGGCCCCTCTCTTCCCCCAGAAAGCTATATTATCTCATATATTTTAAATCCGTACTGCACGCCTGAAACGGTGCCCGCGCATGCGCAATACCTTTCAATGTCATATCTGTCGTTGATTTACCTGCCGTTGATTTACCTGCCGTTGATTTATCCTGATTGAGATACTTCTCATTTATTTACCAGTTATTGATTTACCTGTCACTGATTTACATCTCATTATTTTACTTGCTAATTATTTACCTGTCATTGTTTGACCTCTCATTGTCTTACCTGTCATTGTTATGCCTATCATAACTCTACCTGTAATCAATTCACCTGATATTGTTTGACCTGTCATTATTAGACGTTGTTTTGCGTGTCACTATGCACTATACTCACCCGTCTCTGGAATGTGAGCCAGGGATTGGAACGCCAGTAGGGCGCTCACGACATCGGTCTGATCTCGTAAACGTATTGCGTTTTCCGTATTGGGTGGCGTGTACAGGTAGCCGAAGTGTTCCAAGTACATCTGCAATCAGTGGGGGAGAAATAGCAGTAGTAGTGTCAGTCGTATTGAGGTGTGACGTTAGCGGCCTTGCGCCGTTGTCGTCCAAAGAATTCGGTTCCTGATATATTTGCGGGTATAACCACCTCCAGGTGGAGTAGCAGTAGACTAGAGAGGTAGACTAGGAAGGTAGGCTCTCTCTCTCTCTCTCTCT
>NW_014580424.1:9867-14540 GCF_000485595.1 Priapulus caudatus | reverse complement strand
CGTAAGCATGAAGGATCTCGAAAGCGATCGTAGCCGATTGAATGATCGTTCTCTGATCGTAAACTGCTACGTCAATTGTAACTGAATGTTACATGTTAACGCAATTACAAGTTACGCGCACTTCGCCGTTCACGCTCATCCTTAGTCACGCCACGTTACTTTACTTTGACTAACGGGGTTTCCGCCATCTAAATCGATAAACTAATCCGTATAAAATTAAATTATCAAAAATGCCCTTTATAGAATAAACCACCTGTTGCGCGTGTGTGGCCGAACAAACAATATGGCAGGCGCGCGTGGTCGTCTGCTGCTGCTGCTGCTGCTGTTGTTGCTGCTGTTGCTGCAACTGCTGCTACTGCTTCTTGCCTGCTGCTGTTGTTGTGGTTGCTGGTGGCTGTGCCTGTTAGTGTTGTTGCTGCTGCTGCTGTTGCTGTGTTTGCACGATGGCTGGATATAGGTAGCAATAGAGGTACGATGGCATCAGAAAGCGAATGCGAGAGTGAGCGCGTCGTGGGTGAATCGATCGCCGCTGCTTGCTCCACCACCTATGATGGCCTTTCCTCTCTTCCCTCTCTCTCTATATATATACGCGGCTGGGTCAGCCCTGCCAATGCTGCCTAGGACCGCCACACTCTGCCGGTCTAGCGCGAAAACAGCGAAGTGTGTCAAATTAGCCAATCAGCGAGCCACGGTCTTCTCTCGGTTCCCTCGTCGTCCTCTGGAGCGCAACTACTACTCCTCTCGGTGCGTCCACGCGCGTCCACCGGCTCCCCGGCCTGCCCAGAGCACCTTGCAGCGGCCTTCTCACTGCGTTTCTCGGAGCTGCTGCTGTGTTATTAGCCGCCTTGACACTGTGGTTAAGTATCTCTATTGATAACGAGCTAGATGGCGCTAATGCAAGCTATGTGGTGCGAGAGAGCACGATTCGTTGACAGTGTAGCTAGGACGGCTCGAACCTTCTATAATGTGTGTTTACACTCTGCGTGCGCTCTTTTCTCGCTCCGCCCTTTGCTTTTCTCACACTCCCCTCCCTCGCTCTGTCATTATGTCTCTCTCGGTTTCTCTCTCTCTTTCTTTCTTTCGCGCATCTCTCTCATCTCTCTCTCTCTATGCATTATGTCTCTCTCGCGTCTCTCTCTCTCTCTTTCTCTCGCGCTCTCTCTCTCTCTCTCTCTCTCGTATTTAGGCACTCAGTCTTGGGACCCGAGATCTGACCTGACCTGTGGCCATAACTCAGGATGCGCGCTTTGAATCCGGGATGACACCGCTACCAACCTTACCCCTAGACACGGTGGTCGCGTATTCCCGCCCTCAAACTCCCAACTCCACCAACCCTCCCCCATAATCCCACATAACCATGCCACACAACCCAATACTCCAAACACCATCACCAACCCTCCCTCTACCCCGCTCACCCATGCACAACACCCAACCTTCCAAACCCCCTCACCAATCTCCCCAACCCCGCTCAACATGCACACACACCCCCCACCTCAAACCCCCCCTCACCAACCCTCGGGCCTCTCAACCCCGCTCAAACCATGACCACACACCCCCACTCCAAACCCCCCCATCACCAACCCTCCCTCCCAACCCCGCTCAACCATGCAACCACACAACCCCACCTCCACCCCCCCCCCCCCCACTCACCAACCCTCCCCCAAACCCCGCTCAACCATGCACCCCCCCCACTCACGCAACCCCTCCTCCAGCCCACCGCTAACCATGCATGGCTGTAGCGCAGGGGAGCAGCTAACGCGTACGTCGCGTTACCGGTGTACTTTCTTAGCTCCCGCCTCGCTTCTGTAGCGGTAGCGGAGGGGTATCGTATGGTAGCGGAGGGGCACGAAGGGGCTACACCGGTACAGCTGCATCGGATGTCGTATGTACATCCGCCCAGCCAGCCAGCTCTCCTGATAATGTATACGCAGTGTGTGTGTGTGGAATAGATCTTCGTAGCGTTCACCACCAGCACGCAAGCTTGCCGGACATGGTTGGCCATCGCACCCAGACACAATTATGTTTACTATACGGTAGAAATAAATTTAAACCGCCGTTGATTTATAGCCATTTCGCGCAATCAGAGTCCTGGTTACACATAATTTAACCGTAAAAAAATCATTTTTACGGCGGTAGAAATAACTTTACGGCGGTTAAATTATAGCCCTTTTACCCAATCAGAGGCCTTGCACATAATTTAACCGCGGTATCAATAATTTATCCGCGGTTAAATTATGTGTATAACAATGCCTATATGGCCACTGCCATGTTTGCCTGTCTCTGATATAGAGAGAGCAATACAAAGCTAGGTGCGTAACACACAGTAGTCGAATGGTGCTGCCATGTTAACTTCAAATGTTTACGTATTTCGGGGAGAGAGAGGGGGGGCGTGTTGACCGCCTCTGCGGTACCACTGAGCTGCAGAGTTAGCGATGAAGAAAAACTCGTTTTGAGTTACGGTAGGCTTTGTTATCTGGTTCGTCTGCTAACTCTGAGAAATGAGAACCATGTCAAATGTTCGCCAGTTTTCCCACGCATAGAGACTTATCGTTGACAGCTGACCTGCCGCTCGCCCCTGCTGTCTTCTCTGCGCGCGTATACTGAATAGAGAAATTCTACTTTATCGAGACTACGTTATATGTATATATATATATATGTATATATATCAAGAGCTAATAATACCTATATATTAGGTATTATTTTATTTATTATATTTTATTTTTTATTTTTTTTATAAAATATTTTATATTTTATTATATTACCTATATATTTAGTATAATTAGGTATTATTGAGCTCTGATATAGTTATATATATACTAATATGTGTGTGTGTGTTGTGTGTGTGTGTGACGTGTGATAGCCCTGGAGAGAATACTCACGACTCGTGTGTGTGTGTCCCATGATGTGGTGTGTGTGTCGTGTGTGTGTGTGTGTGCATGGGTGTCGTGTGCGTGTGTGTGTTGTAGCTGTGTGTGAGTGTGTGTAGTGCTGTGTCGTGTGCGTGGGTGTGTGGTCGTGTGTGTGTGTGTGTGATGCCGGCCCTGTATGATCGTGCTTCGTTTTTTCAATCGTGTTTTTCACAAGAGATGTAAAAACCCGTTCTTCTATACTAGAATTATAACAAGAGTTAATCATACGTGATTAGCTCAATAATAGTCTTATTAGCAGTTGATAGCTTCTTATTATATATTTATATGCGTACTGTTAATGTAAAAACGCAAACAATGATGTATAATAACGGATGAAATATTAAATTTAATATAATTGCGAGCCAGGTTTTTCCTCTGTAAAACGACAACACTGTTTCCGGCTGCCTACCCTGCACGTCATACCACGTCATATCAGGAGTGTATCAATATTGATACACTCCTGGTCATATTATAGTTTCAAAATATTTGAATGACGTGAATAAGTTGTAGACAGTTTTGGTTCGATAACAACAAACGCTACGTAAATATTGCTCTTCTGTAAAATGCAAATCGAGTTTTCATCACAATGTAGAATTTTCAGTGACGTCATCATGACGCGTTTTTGCTTGAAAAGCGACGATTGGTTGGCTTTACGTCCCGCCCCCCCCCCCTCTCTCTTATGCTCTCATCTCTCTTGCCTCTCTCTCATCTCTCTCTCGGGTCTCTTTTTTTCTCTTGCTCCTGCATCTCTTCATCTCTTCTTCTCTCTGTTCATCTCCTCTCTCTCTCTCTATCTCTCGCTTCTCTTTCTTCTCTCTTCTCTCTCTCTCGTCTCTCCTCGTCTCTCTCTCTCTTTCTCTCTCTCTCATCTCTCTCCTACTCTTTCGCTCTCTCTTCTCTCTACTCTCTCTCTCTCTCTCTCTCTCTCTCTGCTGCTCTCTCTCTCTCTTATCTCTTCTCTTCTTACTCTCTCTCTCTCTCTCTCTCTCTCGTCTCTCATTCTTTCTCTTCATCTCTCTTCTCTCAATCTCTCTCTCTCTCTCTCTCTCTCGCCGCTACAAGAAACAACATTGCATTCCAAACGCGCCTGCACTGCGCGTGCGCGACGTCGCGGGGTCGTAAGCGCTATTGTACTAGTGTTGTTTATTATCTATACGCCGCGTCTCGTGTTATCTCAAATATCTCAGGTATTATCAGTCGTCCTTGCCTGCGGTCAGCCTCCGAACCCCACCCCCACCCGCACCTCGGCCAGGCTACACCGCGGGGGTGGGGTGTGTGTGGGTGGGGGTGGGGGGGGTATGAGTGCTGGCAGCAGGTTGGTGAACATACCTGCGAGCTGCGATAGCATCTTACTGCGGCACTGCGACGAGTCGCAGCAACAACGAGAGATGACACGAATTCCGGCGGGGGAGGAGAGGGAGGAGGAGAGGGAGGAGGAGAGGGAGGAGGATGAGGATGAGAAATAGAGGAGGAGAGGGAGGAGGAAGAGGAGGGAAGGCCGAGGAGATGGACGAGGAGGAGGAGGAGGAGGAGGAGGAGGAGTAGGAGGCATAGGAGGAGCGGAAGGAGGAGAGGGAGGAGGATGAGGATAAGTAATGGAGGAGAAGAAGGAGGAGGAAGCGGAGTGGAAGGCGGAGGAGATGGAGGAGGAGAGGGAGGGTGAAGAGGCAGAGGAGGAGCGGAAGGAGGAGAGGGAGGAGGATGAGGATGAGAAATAGAGGAGGAGAGGGAGGAGAAAGAAGAGTGTAAGGCCGAGGAGATGGA
>NW_014580424.1:7769-9661 GCF_000485595.1 Priapulus caudatus | reverse complement strand
AGAGAGAGAGAGAGAGAGAGAGAGAGAGAGAGAGAGAGAGAGAGAGAGAGAGAGAGAGAGAGAGAGAGAGAGAGAGAGAGAGAGAGAGAGAGACAGAGAGCGCGCGCACGCGAGCGTGGGCTCGAGAGAGAGCTAAGAGAAACTAGCCTCCGTCTGTGCGACCACATTCTTACCACCACAACACATCGTCTGCCACCCACGATGACGCGCGACGACCTCTACTGGCGCTGCGTCACCGTCTGCGTCGCGTCGTGCCTCTGCGTCGCGACGTCACACCTGACGCACGACGACGTCGCCAAGCTCATCAACTGCTCGACGACGGCTAACGACGACTCGGGAACTGTCGTCACCGAATACCGCGACTCGTGCGCGTACTGGGTGAGCGTCGGCGGCACGGTCGTGCGCAACTGCCGCTGCGACGACGTCTGCGCGCGCTACGGCGACTGCTGCGTCGATGCTGCGCCAGCCGCCAGGGAGCGCCCGGAGTCGTGGGCGTGCGCGACGACCGGTTTCTGGACGTACGGTGTCGGCGTTTACGTGAAGAACAGGTGCCCGCCGAGCGGCGGCGACGGTGATGACGATGATGATGATTACGTGAAAAACGGCGGCGGCGATGATGACGATTACGGCAAAAACAGCGGCGGTGACGATGACGATTACGTATACGGCGAGGGAAAGAACGGCGACGATGGCGTCAAGAAGGGCGGCGGCGACGACGACAACGATGACGCTTACGCCGAGCTGCGCGCGCGCTGCGAGACGCCGCACGTGACGCAGGATCCGTTCGCCGACGTTCCGGCGACGAGCGTCGCGACGCAGACGACCTACCGCAACGTCTACTGCGGCATCTGTCACGGCGAGCGTGCGTCACGGCTGTCCGTCTGGCCGATCGACGTCGCCTGCACGGGCCGCGTGCGTCGCGCACTCTCCGCCGCCGACAACAACGTCACGACGCTGTGGTCGCTGATGCGTCGCGGCCGCTATGACGACGCGCGGCGACGCTGGTACGTCGACGGATACGGGGCGTCGCGCGAGTCCTGCTCGATACGCTGGCGACGTCCTACCGTCCCCGACTCAGCGGCGCGTACCTGCCGACCAAACGTCGACGTGTGCGCGCCGACGTGGCCCGATGACGCGACGCGACGCGACTGCAGCGCCTACACGGCGACCGTCTACAAGATCCGGGCCCCGCCGACGTACCGGAACCCGCACTGCGCCATCTGCAATGGAGAGTCGCTGGACGATTTCAGCTGTTCGATGTCGTACAGGCTCTCGTATAGAGCTCGCTCCGAAGCGGAAGTGACGTCGGCAGTCATCGGCCCCGCGCACTGCACCCCGGGAAGCCTCTTCGATCCCTTCCGCAACGAGTGTCGCTTCGTCGACTGCGGGAACGCGACGGTGGCGCCGCTCGTCGTCAGAAACGGGAAGTGCGTCCACGCAGCGACAGCGGTGGCGCCAGGAGCGAGGTCGTTTCCGGGAGCGCCGCCGCCAGGAAGCGCTGCGACGCCGGTAAAGGCGGGCACCGGAAGGGTGGAGTCTTCGATAATCGCCATCGTTGTCGTCGTCGTGGTCGTCGCTGCGTTGATGTTTTCAGCAGGGCAGTAGATGGTAAAAGCATTATATTTTTCGCTGTGCGTGTGGCGAGAGGGAGTTATAGGTTTAGCAAACGTTTATTATGCCAGTCATTAAAAAAGCAAATTGCATAAATATATATGAGAGAGAGAAAGTGTGTGTGAGTGAAGCAGAGAGAGAGAGAGAGAGAGAGAGAGAGAGAGAGAGAGAGAGAGTGTGTGTGTGTGTGTGTGTGTGTGTGTGTGTGTGTGTGTGTGTGTGTGTGTGTGTGTGTGTGTGTGTGTGTGTGTGTGTGTGTGTGTGTGTGTGTGTGTGTGTGT
>NW_014580424.1:3923-5152 GCF_000485595.1 Priapulus caudatus | reverse complement strand
TGAATACCCAATATCCATATTGATTCCCATCGTGTAACTAAGCCGAGAGGGGAGCGAGTACCAGTCTATTCATGTTGAAGTCGGCTAATTATGTGATTAGTTAAATATGTACTTAAATCGCTTCGTGAAACAGATTTTTGAGTATGATTAACTAATCATAATTACGGGAAGTTAAATATGATTAGTGATTTAATCATACTTAAGTTAAGTACGCTTCGTGAAACCGGCCCCAGGTGTAGAGAAGCTGCGCTTTCTTACACCTGCCGCTTCCCTACACGTGCGAGCGTACGTGTGTGAGCGTACGTGTGTTTGCGTGCGTGCGCGCACGCGTGTGTGTGTAAGCGTACGTGTGTTAGCGTGCGTGCGAGCGTACGTGCGTGAGCGTACGTATATTTACGTGCGTGCGCGCGTGAGAGTGTGTGCGTACGTGTGTTTGTGTTCGTGCGCGCGCGCGTGTGTGTGTGAGCGTACGTGTGTTTACGTGTGTGCGAGCGTACGTGTGTGAGCGTACGTGTGTTTACGTGTGTGCGAGCGTACGTGTGTGAGCGTACATGTGTTTACGTGCGTGCGCGCGTGCGTGCGTGTGTATGTGCGTGTTGTACAACATAACAGCCTATATTCGGTGCTCATAGTACACGCTCCACGTACGCTTGCCAATCCTCCACTATATGTGTCTCTGGTCTCTCGACAACCATAATCACACTCCAATCCACTCCGTAACACAACCGCAGCCACATTTCATTATTTCTGACAGAGCAATTACTGGAGAAAAACAGAAAACAACACCCAACATCACATGGGGCACCGGATCGTGTTGATTCATCGGTTTTAGTTAGCCTATAATCGACCGATCGTTAGTAACATTATGCGAATGGTAAATATTTGATGCGGTATTAAAATAAAAACTCGTTCCGGGATCAGACGGATCCGGAATGCCGCTCGAGTTCCGATGTAATTAATTACGGATGCATTTATGCAATGCAATGCTAATAGATCTAAAGGCGTGAGGCAAAGATGTAATCTACTTTATCGGTTTGTATATCTATTCGATTAGTCTGGTCGCATGAGATATGGATGCGCAGCATCGCTAAAATATTTGAAATATTGTCTCTGCTCTTGCATGCAGATGCGCAGCATCGCTAAAATATTTGAAATATTGTCTCTGCTCTTGCATGCAGATGCGCAGCATCGCTAAAATATTTGAAATATTGTCTCTGCTCTTGCATGCA
>NW_014580424.1:1016-3202 GCF_000485595.1 Priapulus caudatus | reverse complement strand
ACACACACACACACACACACACACACACACACACACACACACACACACACACACACACACACACACACACACACACACCCTATCCACTCTCCATGCTTCCCTCTATAACAGGAGGGAACCGGAAACCTTTCAAACCCACTAACCGTCGCTTGTCGACGTCGCCAGCATCACCGCACCGACGACCGACGCATGCGCACACGCGCCGTGTCGATAACTAGACGGCAGGAGAATTCAATTTCTTAACGATCCGGCAAATAATAAACAGTGGTTATTCCCGTAATAATGCAGCAGGTCGTCATAAGAGGTTATTCCGCTGCACAAATTAATGAGCGAACACGCTAGCAATAAAGTGCGTTTTATGTCAGCGGGAGGGAGGGGGGGGTGCAGTGAGCCACGGGCAGTTGCGGTAGAGTCAGTAAAAACTGAAAATAATATGAACGTGGCAAATTCACAGAAACTACCCGCTTATTACGCATCCACTGCTGTGTCACTGTATATCAACTTGCTTTCATAAAAAACTGATGTAGAACTAGCCGCTCCCTCCACTCGATACTGATATATATATATATATATATATAGTGTATTATCTATATACTATATATGATATATTTGATATATATGATATATATAATATATATGATATATATGATATTATATATATATATACTATAAACATCAGTATGTTAGCGACGCAGCACACTCACAACGGCGAGTGGCGGGAGCGGCTAGTTCTACATCAGTTTTTTTATGAAAGCAAGTTGATATACAGTGACACAACAGTAGAAGTGTAATAAGCGGGTAGTTTCTGTGAATGTGCCGCGTTCATAGTATTTTCAGTTTTTACTGACTCTGCCTCAAGTGCCCGTGGAGTGGTGGATCCCGGCGGGAGGGAATAATGAATGGTTTAGTGCGTTATCGATATGATTTTAATGATCGTTGTCGACATAGAGTATAAACGTGGCCCCCTTTTCCCATCCTTCTCATCAACATAATCGTCAGCATCCTCGTCGTCGCCGTCCTCTACCTCGCCTCCTCTCTTCAACGTCCCTCTCTAGTTCCTCCTCCTCCTCCGCCCTTTCTCTCTATTTCCCCCGACGACAAGCTTCTTCTTCCTTTGCTTCCTCCTCCTCTACCTCCTCTTCTACGTCCCTCTCTATTTCCTTCTCCTCGTCTACCTCCTCTTCTACGTCCCTCTCTGTTCCCTCCTCCTCCCCTCCTACTCCTCTTCCTCCTACTCCTCCTCATCATCATATTCTGCTTTTCTTCTTCTTCTTCTTCACAATACCTTTGTCGCGTCAGAATCATCCGCGTTAGAAAACGACGGAACAGAGCAGGGGAGACGGACGGAGAGAACATGATTATATATATACTATCACTTATATATATTATATTAGGAGAGAGAGACGAGAGAGGGACCGATCGAGAGAGCGAGAGAGAGAGAGTGTGTGCTCTGACGGCGGCCGGCTTGCACTCGCCTTGTGCTGTGTCGTCTGTTGTGTGAGAGAAGACGATCGATCCGGGGGGAGAGAGCACGTACGACGAGCTCGGCAGCGGAGACGACGAGAGAGCAATGTGCAGATGAGACGAGAGGCACCGCCCGCCGATGAGACTGAACCGCGCGCGACTTTGCCCGAGCAGTAGAGAGAGAGAGAGAGAGGAAAGTGAGAGATGGGGAGAGAGAGAGAGATAAGAGAGAGAGAGTGAGTGAGAGGAGATGAGTGCGAACGAAGAGACTGAGAGACGTGACGAGAGAGCACAGACGAGAGCGACGAGAGAGAGAGAGTGACGAGCGATGAGAGATGCACAAGTGACCCCTGCACACGACTGAAGCACTAATCCGAGAGACGGACGACGAGACGATGAGGTAGAGACGAGAAGGGTGGCTCCTTCGCGACCCGGCTGCGGCGTCATCGTGAGAGAGATGAGAGATGCAGAGAGAGATCGGAGAGGAGACGAGAGAGATCACGCAGATGACTGAGAGAGTAGAGAGAGAGAGAGATGAGAGAGGCGAGTTTCTCCCGCGAGAGGAACTCGAGAGAGATCGTTTCTTCTTTCGCGCTTTGTGCGAGATGCGCCGAGATGCGGTTAGATAGATTGTAGATGTTCTATAGGAATACTCAATTGACTGCACGATTGATGACGATTGATGACGAAGTTGACGATTGATGCTTGATTGCATTTCTGAC
>NW_014580424.1:0-499 GCF_000485595.1 Priapulus caudatus | reverse complement strand
TGCATCTCGGTGCATCTCGGTGCATCTCGGTGCATCTCGGTGCATCACGCACAAAGCGCGAAAGAAGAAAAGCCCTCTCTCTTCCGCACGCTCTGCACTCATGTTGATTGCCCCAGCTGCGACCTAGTGTGCGAGCGTATGTGTGTGCACGTGTGTGTGTGTGTGCCCCGGAGTGGGCCCCGGCGGGAGGGAATAATGAATGGTTTAGTGCGTTATCGATATGATTTTAATGATCGTTGTCGACATAGAGTATAAACGTGGCTCCCTTTCCCATCCTTCTCATCAACATAATCGTCATCATCCTCGTCGTCGCCGTCCTCTACCTCGCCTCCTCTCTTCAACGTCCCTCTCTAGTTCCTCCCCGACAACAACCTTCCTCTTCCTCTGCTTCCTTCTCCTCTACCTCCTCTTCTACGTCTTTCTCTATTTCCTTCTCCTCGTCTACCTCTTCCTCTACGTCCCTCTCTATTTCCTCCTCCTCCTCTTTCTCTCTCTCTCT
>NW_014580423.1:12472-17328 GCF_000485595.1 Priapulus caudatus | reverse complement strand
TATCAGACATTTTCTGAGGACATGGCTTAATGGACAGAGTAAAAAACTTTTTTGGTTCAGCGCTGACCTACCATTTTTATCACATTATTGAAAGAAAGGACCATGGAAATGTGCTTTTCACTGACGTGCGAAGAGTAAGTGTCTGATAACCTTTTGACCCTCAAGAGGAGGGTTAAACATGGATTCCTGAACTGCCTCAATGATGTCACAGTGTTCTCATATTCATGGCACATCCATAATCTAGAAAGCCAATAAGCCTGGATAGCCGAACGGGTACAGCACAGGCGTCACGGCTCAAAGGTCCTTGGATCGAATCCCATCAGAGTTTTTATTATTTACATGTTTTCTGTATTTTTCTATCTTGATCCATATAACTATTTTTTTCCAATTAACGCAAATATTTTCATGATTTATTTACAACAATTTAATAACAACAAATAATTTGTACAACAATATTTTTTTTTTAATAGGGTTAGGGTCATATGGTTAGGGTTAGTGTTAGGATCACAATGCATCATAAAACAGGAGTTTCAGGCACACGATTTGTATCAACCAATGGGATTTGGGAGGTATGCGGAATGCAGAAGGTTGCTGAAATGATGTGTACGCAACTGCGTATCTGCATATCTGCGCCTAACAAAGGTGTCACTATGAACGACTTAAATGTTACGATTATAACCGTAGCAACAGACCTCAGATGAGCCCAGACGCTCTGCGGCTCTTGTATTATTACATCATGTGTGAATTTTTCATCTTCATCTCTGTTTAGAACAGATGACGACATGTTTTTGAGAAAATATCTACCCAAGGTATCGTAATCGTAACCAATCGTGATCGTGGACGTGTTTGTTTCAGCGAAACAGCGGAGCAAGCGATCGCACAAACACCCGACGTCGCGAAACAGTTGGCTGCACAGTAAATCACCACCATGTCCGGACAGCCGCCGCCGTCTTACAATGAGTCAGTCGGATTCCCTGGCATGCCCGGCGCTGGAATGCCCGGAGCTGGAATGCCCGGGGCGGGGATGCCGGGTGCCGGGGGGTTCGCCGGCGGGCCCATGCCGCCCATGCTGCCCAGAATGCCCCCTGGTGGCTTCGCAGGTATGTGATGTCATGCGCAGCCTCCGTCTGCCAATCAGACTCGATCGCGAGTACAGTAATTATGACGTTGACTTGATTTATGAGGGGAAACCGTTTCGTTTTTCGTACACGGTGACTGCGTAATGATGGAATCTTTATTAATAATATTAGATCGATATATTTCTGTATATTTTATATAACTCACATGTTAAAGCCGCACAATGGCAATGCGCATCCAAACGCTAATTTCTCTAGTACTAGACTAGCAAATACTTCGTGGCATACATAATCACACTATCTTATGACAAAATAAACTCTAGTTTCTCCCATTTCACTGGGACCAGCCAACGCCAGCGGGCGCCAACGCCGACTTGTTTGCCAAACAATTTAGCCTCGAAGCGGTTAGGTGACGTCACATGTTTTTATCTTTGCTACACCCGTACCGCCTGTACCGCAGCACCGCTGTGCGGTTGCTTGGCAGGGCAACGCGAAAGTGTCAACAACATCGGAGAATTTGAACAACATTGGAGGTATTTTCAAATGCCTTTTATAAGACAACGCGCAGTGAAATGGGAGGAACTAGAGTTTATTTTGCCATAAGGTAGTGTGATTATGCATGACACGAAGTATTTGCTAGTCTAGTACTGGAGTAATTAGCGTTTGGGTGCGCATAGTGCGGCTTCAAGCATTGTACATTTCTAAACGCACCGATATAAAACCATCGGCACGCATTCCCAGCGGTGTTGAAATCATGCCGTAGCTTTATTATATAATTGCGGTTTCATTGTTCTGCCCGTATCTGCACTGTCGGTCTATCGTCCCAGCGGCGCGCCAGAACTCCACTTGACGTTTCTCCTGTCCACTCGACAACAATCGTTCTGGGTTCCGCGGCGGACGGTTTGTGAACGTTTGCATAGTAATTAGTATTTCTCACCAACGTGTTCGTGCCTTCTCCCTCAGGTCCAGGTTATCCACAAGACGGATCGCCAAAACACACAGGAGGCTACCCACAACAGGGAGGAGGCTACCCACCACAGGGAGGAGGGTACCCACCACAGGGAGGAGGCTACCCACCACAGGGAGGAGGCTACCCAGCACAGGGAGGAGGCTACCCACCACAGGGAGGAGGCTACCCAGCACAAAGAGGAGGGTACCCAGCACAGGGGGGAGGCCATGCCCCACAGGGGGGAGGCCATGCCCCACAGGGGGGAGGCCATGCCCCACAGGGGGGCGGTTATCCCCCACAAGGAGGGCAGCCACATTACGGAGGTACGTGACCTGACCCCCACGCTGTTTCGTCCACGTTTAGTTTGCGATCAACGTGCAAATTTATTACTAATTAGTACTTAATAATTAATTAATAACAATTGTAAACAAAACTAATGAAATTGTTATTGCCGAAATATTATTTTGGGGATCATCGTCGACTAGTTTTGCGTTGTTCACTCCACGATTTCACTCAGCGCGCCGATTCCGCGTCATTGCAGGTTACACGGAGCCAGGGGCGCCATCTGCCGGTGTGAGCGTGCCGGCGGGGGCGGAGTTCGGAGATTCGTTTTCGGACAAGGCGATCCGGCGAGCGTTCATCCGTAAGGTGTACCTCATCCTCATGGTACAGCTTCTCATCACCACCGGCTTCATCGCGCTCTTCGTGTTCCAGTGAGTACCGCCGGCGCCACCTGTTGGTGACAGCACAAAATTCGCGTGCGGTCCCCTCTTCCATTGCCATCGAAATTTCTTCGAAAGTCTTGCGTTTTTGTCGGGGTGTCAACCTTCGACGAATCGAAGCGGACGTAAGTGCGTAGGGGAAGATAGAGAAGGCTCCTCTATTCGAGCTGTGGTCAGCCGTGCAGGTCAGGGATCGAGGAGAGAGGAGGCGGAAATGTGCATCGGAGAAGGGGGGAAAGAGAATCTATGTTGTTGTAGTTGTGAGACTATTGCGGGGGCGGTCAGACAGGAGAAAGGAGTTTGTGAATGTGCGTAGGAGGGGGAGGGGGGAGAATCTATGTTGCAGACATGCCAACCATTACGATTTGGGCGTAATTATTACGATTTTGGTGTATTAATTACGCCATTACGCCTAAGTCATCCATTATTATTATTTTATTTTTTTTTAAATTTTTCTTAAATAAATTTTCAGTGATGTAGACACTGACAGAGGTTTCTGTAGTGGTGTTTGTGTTTAACAGAGAACTGAGATCTTTTTAATGTTTTTGTGACAGTTATTCTAGTCAGTGTCACTTGTTCAGCAGAGAACTGTGAATCTTTGTGAAAGAGTTTGTAGTACACTACATGTACATTGTATAGTCATTTATTTCTTCAGCAAACTTTTCATTTATTTCTTCAGCAGATCTAGAGAACTGACACATTTTTGTGAAAGTGTTTGTAGTACATGTATAGTCATTTTTTTTGTTTAGCAGAGATCTGAGATATTTTGTGTCACTATGTAATCACTATTGAGTCAATAAGAAAGATAACATAATCAGGGTATCCTGATCCATTAATAATGTTCCCTATGATTGTGGGTGTATGCACAAGTTTACTGTAATAAAATTTAGTTCTCGTTTGATAAATCTCTGAAATAATTCTTGATTTTCCCCACTATTTTCAGGCAGAAAAACATCATTTTGCCTAATTTAAATCAATGCTGAAAGTGCCACCAAATAGCTAATAATACGCATAGTGTATCCTAAGGTATTTCCTTAGATCTGATTTTAGTAGTAAGTAACTTTGTCTCTCTCTCTCTCTCTCTGTCTGCTCTCTCTGTCTCTCTGCTCTCTTCTCTCTCTCTCTCTTCTCTCTCTGCTCCTGCTCTCTCTCTCTTCTCTCTCTCTCTCTCTCTCTCTCTCTCTGCTCTCTCTCTCTCTCTCTCTCTCTCTCTCATCTCTCTGGCTCTCTCTCTCTCTCTCTCTCTCTCTCTCTCTACTCTCTCTCTCTCTCTCATACTCTCTGCTCTCTCTGCTCTCTCTCTCTCTCTCTCATCTCTCGTCTCTGCTCCTCTCTCTCTCTCTCTCTCTCTCTCCTCCTCTCTCTCTCTCCTCTCTGCTCTCTCTCTCATCTCTCTCTCTCTGCTCTCTCTCATCTCTCTGCTCTCTCTCTCCTCTCTCTCTCTCTCTCTCTCTCTCTCTGCTCTCCTCCTCTGCTGCTCTCTCTCCTCTTCTCTCTCTCTCTTCTCTCTCTCTTCTCTCTCCTCTCTCTCTCTCTCTCTCTCTCTCTGCTCTCCTCTCTATGCTCTCTCTCTCTCTCTCTCATCTATCCTCTCGTCTCTCCTCTCTCTCTCTCTCTCGTTCTCTCTCTCTCTCTCTCTCTCTCTCTCTCTCTCTCTCTCTCTCCTGCTCTCTCCTCTCTCTCTCTCTCTCTCTCTGCTTCCTCCCTCTACTCTCTCTCTCTTCTCTCTCTCTCTCTCTTCTCTCTCCTCTCTTGCTCTCTCTCTCTCTCTCTCTCTCTTCTCTCTCTCTCTCTCTCTCTCTCTTCTCTCCTCTCTCTCTCTCTCTGCTCTCTCTCACTCTGCCCTCTCTCATCTCATCTCTCTCTCTCTCTCTCTTCTCCTCTCTCTCCTCTCATCTCTCTCTCTTCTCTTTGCTCTCTAACTCTCTGTACTCAGGCGTCCTGATAGATTTCAGCAAAAGCCGGGTAAATGATAATATAGCGTGTGTTTGGCAGCTAGTCATTTGTGTGCGTGTAAGCAGCGACTGCTGTGATGTAATAATATACGACTGGTGATATTCGCTGTTTCAACCGACTCTTACTAGTGATAACCACCGACATAGTAAATAG
>NW_014580423.1:0-9185 GCF_000485595.1 Priapulus caudatus | reverse complement strand
GCCAAGATGGCTCCAAATGCACCACAGACATCTAAGTTTCAAAATTTTCTTGGGGAGACGCCTAAACCCCTCGAATGGGAGGGGGACACCTGCGCCGTTTTTGTCAAACCAGGAATTTAGAAAATCATTACTCCTTTGCTTTCATTGAATGTTGGCATGTCAGGCTCTAACAAACAGGGTAACCTGAACCGTAGTGATTCTAATAGTGAGTCACGTGTCATAGGCGTGAATCCATAAACATATTACATAACTCTCAGCACCCCAAAAATAAAAACCACTTCCGCCTAATCCCCACTCTACCGGCGGTGTGCATATGGGACGCGGATAAATCTTCACCTCTGCAGATGTGCTGCCTCCGACAGCGGCAACTGTTTCTAGCGGCTAAACGCCCAATTAACGCAATATTTACATGATTTATTTACAACAATAAATTTTTTTTTTTAATAGATTATGGTTAGGTCAGCAATGCTCGCATAACACAGGAGTTTCAGGCACAGCGATTTGTATCAACCAAATGGGATTTGGGAGTATGGAGAATGCAGAAGTTTGCTGAATGAATGTGTAGCGCAACTGCGTATCTGCATATCTGCCCTAACCAGGTGTCACTTTACGCAGGTCGACTTAAATGTTACGCTTTATTTATAACCGTAGCAACAGACCTCAGATGAGCCCAGATGCTCTGCGGCTCTTGTTCTTTCTCGTAACTTTGCGATGTTTCTGTCAACGGTTTACGAATGGAAGTTAATGTTAAGACTAATGTTAAGACTAATTTTGTTTCTGACAACGGGCCCCAGTCAATTTTGCAGAATACCGAATGCTGATAGGATAGTGCTCACTCCAACTAATCAAATAACGGAATAGTGTAGACCCCAGAAGCACATGGTAATCTATTTATTTTTGGGTTGTTACAGGAGCATTCTCACAACGGCGAGGTTAAATTTGACAATGGCAGTGCTGTGCCTCTTATGTATAAGAAACCCTGTAATGATAACGTCTCAGCCTCAGCTTTTTCAATCAGAATTAGATGCGCTTGTGTATGCAGCGCTATTTACAAAGCAGTCGTCATGACATACGAAAGGAAGGCTGTTAGTTGTAATTTTATTAACTATAACAGCATAATTCCATAGTAAGGCCACCTTTTTTTGTTTTGTTGGTTTACAGAATTTTTGTTGTTGTTGTTGTTGTTGACTCGGTAGGGTAAAAAAAAAATTGTCGTTTAGATCAGATCAATACAAGTCAAAAACAGTGACTACTGTATAACATGATATTACAACGTATTTTAAGCAAACTAAATTGAAACAAAACTCAACTTGTAATTATTTTTACTTTTAATATAAACTGTTTGTGCACAGTTAACCATTTTTTTATTCATATTTCTTAGAGAAAGGTCGGCGGGAATTAAAAAAAAATTACAGATTCTAATTTTATTTTTTAGTTATCATTTTCTTGAAATTTGGGCTGGCGGATCTTGTAAAGCCAACTAAAAATAAAAAAATCTTCGCGTAATATATATATATATATATATATATATATATTGCTCGCTCTGTCACGTATATCACTGACCCGGTGCGTCTTCGATCCGCATAGGCAGCGATAGTCTACCTGTGTGCGTGCGTGCGTGCGTGCGTGCGTGTGCGTAGTAGACACTTCATCGGAAAGATCTAATTACACATTGTGAATCTGAATTCTGTTATCGGTGCCATTAAAATCCGTATCCGGCCAAAAATACGTCTGTCTCGAATCTTTGTTTTTTTAAATTTTACTCGTTGAATTGTGCGTGCGTGCGTGCGTGCGTGCGTGCGTGCGTGCGTGCGTGCGTATACATAATCGTACATACAGTAAATCGATGCTCAAACGTATCATATCTGCCCAAACACCCCTTCATCCCACATGGGCCAATGAATGATCATGAAATAAAATTTCCTCTAATGTTACAGGAGCGTTGTAGGAGCGAACAGACGATTTATCACGGCGAGGCACGAGCGATGCACGCAAGCACATACACGCACGCACGCACGCACATACACACGCAACCACACACGCACACACACACGTAAACCGCACGCACGCACACGCACGTGCAAACACACACACGTACGCACGCACACGTATAATTTCTCTAATAACTTCTCATAATAAATATGGCCCTAATTACATTATTATAATTCGATAAAAACAAATACAAGATAAATAATAATAAGATAAATATAGCATAATAATTATGCCGTCATATCCCGAATTTACAGTCGATCTTCAAACACTCACAATGTATTACATTATGACATTATGTCACATTGTGTAACATACAGATTAACCGTCTTTAAAAAATGCAGGATTGAGATGAGAACCCAGTCTATAATCTTTATTAATAATAATCTCCAACTGCATATAGAGACGTGTCACCGGTCTAAATAGTGTTACACCTAGCTAGATAGTGTTGCTGATTAAGATCGTGATCACATAATATATACACAGATACACAATATATATAAGTGTCAGTGTGCACAGTGCAGCCGCGTGAGCAATAGCCGCCGCCAGTGTCTGTTGCACATAGAGGATTTGGACGGAATTTACAGGAAACTGTCGGCAATAATAGATGAAAGAGAATATAGAAACATTAAGAATTTGGTAGTAAATAGATTTCGTATTTATTTAGCATTATATTTTATTGAAACGCTTCAAGTGCCTGTGCAAACTCCACGACCGATGGCGCTCTCGCTCATGGGCTCAATCTACGAGTGTGCTGACATACTATGGGGCGCCAAGTGTCGCATGACTTGATTTCGTTACAAAATTATTGATTTCGTAACGAAATCAAGTCTACAAAGTTATTGATTTCGTAACGAAATCAAGTCTACAAAGTTATTTCGTTACGAAATCAACTACTGCGAGTCATTTCGTTACGAAATCAGCTACTGCGAGTGATTTCGTTACGAAATCAACTACTGCGAGTGATTTCGTTACGAAATCAGCTACTGCGAGTGATTTCGTGACGAAATCAGCTACTGCGAGTTATTTCGTTACGAACTCATGCTACACTTGGCGCGCCGGCGCGCCAAGTGTCGCATGACTTGATTTCGTTACAAAATTATTGATTTCGTAACGAAATCAAGTCTACAAAGCAGGTGCGGATCCAGCTTTTTGAAAAAGGGGGGGTCAAATTTTTTGGCCCTGTTAAATGATTGACTTTAAATGCACAATAACAAAAACCAAAGTAATAAAAAATACACATATAACGGTATTTATTATGAGTCAAACTCAAACAACAAACCCTTTGCCGGGAACAATAGTAATAAGCAGCCTGATGTCTGCATTTGTAGTTTTAGTGATTGAATAAGCAGACAGGGATCGAGGCACTAGGGTTATGTGTGAATCGCCCGATTTGGTAGCTTTATGGGCAGGGCAACGGCTAGAATTCAAATATAGTGAGGGAGTGGGGGGAGTCGGGTAGCGGACGTGGTCGTGAGCACACGGGCGCTCGTGCGTGTTTGTATGATTTTTTGAATAAACATGTTTGAAAAATTTTGAAAAAATGGATGCTTTCTGGTACATTCTATAACGATCTGAGCATTAATTTAGCTCATGTTGAGTTTAATATATAAAATTAAAAAAATTCTCAATGAGTTTACACTGATTTCAAAAATTACCCTAGGAGCAAAATATAGTCTGAAACCTGCCAATTTGAGGAAAAGCTCATCTATATGCTCATAACTCGGTCATGACGAATGTGTTGACATGGGACACTGAGGATACTACTAGAACAAATTTCAGTCAATAAACATTTTGGCATTTGTAACATTAGAAGCTAAACAAAATAATTGTTATCCATATGACGCGGTTTAACACTGCTAATTCCACATAATAGTCTGTTCGCTCCTAACTCACATTGAGAGCAGTTTACTGTTAGAGTTTTACTGTCGCGGGGGCGATCAGACAGAAGAGTGGAGTTTGTGAATGTGCGTAGGAGGGGAGGGGGGAGAATCTATGTTGGTGTAGTTGTCAGACTGTTGCGGGATGTTTATCAGTGATTGTTTCTCGTTTCAGCGACGGCGTTAAATATTACGTGCAGCACAATTCCTGGCTCTACTGGACTTCTTAGTGAGTATTCACTGTAAATAATATAGTATTGTATTATATTTCTCTTATTGTATTGTATTATTTGGTAATTTTTGTATTTTTACAGCTTTTTACAGTAATGTGTCCATCAGATTTTTTTCTCCAAGAAAAAGACCGTTTTCAGTACATTTACTTGTATTTGAATTATATGCAATAATAATAATAATACTAATAATAATATTCCAACACGTTCTACTTTACTCAAACGACTCCATAACTCGTACTTCTCTTACTCCGTAACGAGTAAGAGTGTAGCGTCGTTTCCCTGCCAACTATTTTTTCGAGGTCGACATCCTCCTCCGTGAATCATGCCAGTCACTTTTCCATTTTGCGTCGTATGAAATTCTGAAGTCAGCGACCGAGTAAATGGTAATTGTTCAGAAGAGAACAAATAAACAAGCAAACGTGTGTCGTTCGGCGGCCGTGTCGGCGGTTGGAGGTTTGCCGAAGTTGTTTACGTTGGGTTCGTTATTTCGGTTGTTCGCAGCGGCGTGTTCCTCGTCGTCTACATCGTTCTCGTCTGCTGCAAAGGACCACGCCGGAGGTTCCCCCTGAACTTCATCTTTCTCGGCATCTTTGTAAGTATTTCCCGCAGAACTAGCTAGATGGAGTTCCATCGTTGTCATCGTTCTCAGTAACACAGCTGTTGTTGTTACTGTTGTCGCGTTCTTCTATTGTCAATTACTTGTATATATATATTATATGAAAAACATTTATATATATTTATATTCATTTATATCATGCATACATACGTATAAATACACACATATATTGATGGAGGATTGGTGATTGTTTGCGTGCGTAATCGTGGGGATTTGGCACGCACCGAGCGGTCGCAGTAAGGTGTGTATGTTTTCGTGTCTAACGAGCGCTTGTTTCCATGTCTAACGCGTGCTTGTTTTCATGTCTAACGCGCGCTTGTTTCCGCGTTTAACGCACGCTTGTTTTCGCATCTCGCGCAGACGGTGGCATTCTCCTATCTGGTTGGTACAATCAGCAGTTACTACGACACGAAGATCGTTCTCATGGCGATGGGAATCAGCACGATCGTCTGCCTCACCGTCTCCATCTTCTCCATCCAGACCAAGGTACGCGCGGCGCGAGTGTGAAGCAGGAAGCTGAAAGCCCGGGGGGGGGGGGCACTTACGTATAAGGATATACGGGATGTGCCGCTGGGATGGGTGACTTTTTCAAGAAAGATAATTAGACATGGATCCCATTTTCAAAAAAACAAAAACAGAAAGACATTCAGAAGACGTGTCGAAGAAACCGTTTCACCCCCGGATTTCACCCCTGAAATGGAAAAACACATTTATTTTTAGCAGGCTGCTAACACACTGCTAAGCTTTCATACATTTTGTTTCCTAATATCCCCGACAGCTCCCAGCGTCACATAGTAACGAGTTTGGCGCTGCTATCACGGCAAGTTTAGCTGTTATCATGCCAGAATAGGTCAAAAGTGTGTGAAACCCCGTCGTATTCAAATAACATTTTTGTACACATACGATTTTCCGGTAAACTGCTGGTGTCATATGACTAAGGGAGAATCAAAGATTAAAACAAGGTAATGTTTGAATAGAGTTATTCACATATTAATAGAATAAATTCAAATTGAAAACTGCCCAAGCACGCTGTAAAACGGTGTCATACTCTTTTCTATTATGGACTCCTGATATAATCCAAGTAACCCCCACCCACCCACCGGGGTGAAGCCATGTATATTTGTGCGTGAGCATGCAGGTGTGCCCACTGACAGATGGTCACTTTGTTCTCACTCGTTACTTGATTTTTGCGTAATCGTTAGCTAATAGTTGTGCGATACTTAATGATTACTTAATTATTGCTTAATCATTCTCTTATAGTCATTTGATATTTAATCATTACTTAAATCATTGCAAAATTATTACTTGATTGTTACAAAGTTGTTGGTTAATCCTGACTGAAACGTTAGTGTATACTTACCATACGTCACTCGATCGTTACCTCGTCATTACCTAACGATCGCAACCTAATCATGACCCGATCGTTGGTCGCGTGCCGCACGTATTTGTGTTTACCGTGAGTAGTAACGGGTCGTCTGCATTACAGTACGACTTCACCAAGTGGGGAGGAATGCTGTTTGTTGCTGCCATGGTTCTCATGATATTTGGAATCTTTGCCATTATACTCTACCGCTACATCCCTGTAAGTACGATACCGCTACCGCTACATCCCTGTATGATACAGCTACCGATATCGTTTTTTCAAGCTTACAGAAATGTTACCGCGACGTTCTCTCGTTTTCGTTGCAGTTCCTGAACATCGTCTACTCTGCTCTGATGGCACTACTGTTCACGGCTGTAAGTACAAACAACCCCGCCCATAGGTTCTTGCATCGTCACCCGTATGTTCTTACCTCATCACGCTACCTTGCAGTTCCTTATAATAACAATTTTATTACAATAAACTTTTTCTTATAATCAACACCTACCTTGCCACTAAAACTCTAAACCTGACTGCTGCATGTGTTTCTTGCAGTTTCTTATAATAACAATTTTCTGACAATAAACTTTTTCTTATATTCAATACATACCTTGCACCTAACAAACTCTAATTTCTTTCAAACAATCACAATTTTCGTACAATAAACTTTTTCTCATAATCAACACTTGAGACGGTAATCGTGACTGCCCGCGTGCGTTGCTTGCAGTTCCTGGCATTCGACACACAGATGGTGATGGGTAACAAGCGATATTCGCTCAGCCCCGAGGAATACATCTATGGCGCGCTACAGATCTACGTTGATGTCATCTACATCTTCCTCGCCATCCTCAGCCTCACCGGATCAGCGTCCAACTAGCGAACCGTCGCCGCTGCTGCTGCTGCTGCTGCTGCCACCTACCGTGCGTCGTCATCGTCACGGAGTAGGTCGAGGCGCGTTGATGTTCGCTTCGAGGTTTTGTCGAAACGAAAGCACGTTTGTGGTCGGCAGCTGCCTCAGTGCTGGTTGTCTATGCTGCGCACACGTAGCCCCCCCCCCCTGCCGCCGATTGTCCGCGCGTGGTGGTGGTGGTGGCAGTGAGTGGAGACCGGTGACACTGACGCCCCCCCTCTCTATCCTTAGATGTGAGCTTTTTATCACGGATGATCTATCTATCTATCTCGCACGATGACCGCACGCCTCTCTCCCTCGGATGTCGTTGTTGAAGTCGGCGATACTAGAACGGTTTGTGCACGTTTTTGTTGCGCGCACGCTAAAGTGTCTGCTTTGCGACACTTTGTTGCTAAGCGTTGTCCTTAGAATGGTCGTATGGCAATGACGATTGGGCAGTGTTGCGTTTGCAATCTAGCCAGACGGATGGGTCGATGGTGGGCAGCATAGTAAAGGCGGATTGGGTTTATGTGGCTCGCTGCGATGTTGTTGGTGCAATTTTTTTTTTCACGATTTGCTATATTTTTTTGGTTTCGCATTTTTTTGGTTTCTTTTCTCGAGCGGTTTACTCTTACGTTGACGCCTTCTACTGTTGTTTCGTTTTCTCCTACTTTGTCGAGGAATTTTTTATATGTGTTACGCGTTTTGTTTTGTGGATCACGCCTTTTGGATACTTTTCTTGTTAGAATCATGATCTGCAGTTTTTCGCTTTACAAGAGGTAAAAAAATCTTTGCAATGTTGAATCTCCTGCTGCTATATAGTTACTGTTTGTCATTATGCAACAAGCCGGTTATCTGTTAGTTAACTAATTATTATAGTTAACTAATTAGCTTATAGTTAGCTAGTTAGTTAGTTAAGCAGTTCGTTTTAGTTTTCTGTCGAAAATCACACACTATTGCATCTGCCCTTAGGTCCTTTTCCTAGCGTTTTGTAACGTGTAGTATAATGTCGTTCATACGAGTGTAAGAAGTGTCGTTCTCGTCGTCGATCGTTTATGATATTTGTTTACTAGACGTTCATAGTATTTATTTATTCGACGTAATCAAATCTATCTGGGATAACTGTGAACGTGATTTGTGCCCGTGCCTGGCAGTAGTTTTCAGGTGTGGGTGAGATGTGTAGTTAGTGTGTGTGTGTGTGTGTGTGCGTGCGTGCGTGCGTGCGTGCGTGCGTGCGTGCATGCATGCGTGTGTAAGTGTGTGAATGTAAGTGTGGAGTGGTATGTACACGTTTGTGCCTACAGTGGATATATTTTAGTGCACATATACACCAGCCAATGACGTTTGCATAGTAAAGCGATCAGGAAGTTTGGATCTTGTTTTTTGAGACATTGCGATAACCGATAGCATAATACAATATATGAGAATGTATGGTGCGAATAGAATACGGCTAGCATAATACCAGGAGTCTATCAATACTATAAAAAATAATAGGACCCTGATAATACTATAAAGTGAGAGCCTAGTTATATTATCGTATCGTGAACCTGTGTTCGTACTAGGTTCGTGGCAATACTTTATATATATATATATATATATATATATCAGAAGTAGATAATAGGGAAACTATTCCCTATTATCTACTTCTGATATATATAGCCAGTTGGCTAGTTTTCCTGGAATAGGAAGATTTATAAAATGTAACGCAACGTTTTAATAATTAGTAACAAGAAAATAATGACCGGAAGATCTACCTTATTATTGTTATCGTGCTGCTATATATACTAGCTGCTACTTCATAGGACATAGTACATAAATGATATCATGGTAATACATACTCTTAATAATAACGGCAGTAACTCATTACTGCCGTGTAATATTATCTCGATCGTAGGGTAAATTTCAGTATATGATTATAATTCGCTGTTAATCAGTCTCTTAATCATAAGCATCTTTCTTGGCAGAAACTCTTTGTGCGTGAGCTCACAGATTATATATTTTTGAAATATTTCCCAAGTGTTATAGTTATTTACACAGTCGTATTGTTAGAGATTAGAGAAGCAAAAAATTTAAAACGAGAGATGGTACTGTGTTATTCGTTGTTCACTATGGATTGTATATTTATTAGCTCATCTGACATAGTCAGATGCAGCTTGTAGAATCGCATGATCGTCCGTGCGTCCGTCCGTGCGTCAACAGTTGGGCACAAATCTTAACC
>NW_014580422.1:14089-17334 GCF_000485595.1 Priapulus caudatus | reverse complement strand
CTCCCTACTTCTTTCCCTTGCCGCGCCAGTCCTGCATCTCATTTTTCGCGCTGCGTTACCTCCACAATTACAGGAATTTCAGCATCGCTAGTCCCCCGTAGCATACACCTAGCCGTACACACTACGGTACACATACAACGATTTACACCACTATATACGCGCGGATATCCATCGCGCTACACAGCTACTGGTGATCCTCGCCCACTACGGTTGCTAGAGCCCGGCAGATCCGCCTTCCCTCCCTCCCGCGTAGAGTGAGATGTAGCCGCACCGTAGAATGAACCTGTTAGCGAGCGGGGAGCTTCCACGCGACTCGACATGAGGCCGAGGCGGCGGTTCGCCTTTGTAAACATGGCTTGTTACACCCTCTAGTTTCACTTACCTTACATCACCAACTCACATACACGACACACAACACACCACACCACTAAACACCATCACACACACACACATACGCACGCAGCACGCACGCACGCACGCGGACGCACGCACATCACACCACACACACCACACACACAACACATCATACATACAACACACACACACACACAACACATTTCCATACACACACCACACTAGCACTACACACACACCACACACAATCATACTCTACACCTCACAACTACACACACACCAACACACACAACACCTACATACACAACACAACATACATACCACACACACACACACATACACACCACAGCACACCCACACCCCACAACACCCACACCACACCCACACACATACATACCTACACCGACGCGTGCACGGCACGCACTGCTCACAAACACACACAACACGAAACAACACATACCACAACACCCACACACACACACACCATACATCCACACACACATCACACACACACACATACATTACACACACATTCACTTAACATACACACACACCCATACACACACACCACTTCACCACACACAACACCACACATAATTAACACACACACACACACATTACCCTAACACACACTCTACCACACAACCATCACACACACACACACCCTCACCACACCACACACTACACACACACTAACACCACACACCACACACAAACACGCACTCTACGCCGCACTTTCACGCCGCACGCACGCACGCACGCACGCTCACGCACGCACACGCCCCCCGCAATCCACGGCACGGCACGCACCACACAACACCACACACCACACATACACACAACACACACCACACACACACACACACACACACACACACCACACCATTGACAATCCACACACCCACCCACACACCCCATCCACACACACACACAACACACCACAACACACACAACCACACACGCCGGGCCGCGCGCGCAGCACAGCACGCACGCACGCACGCACGCACGCACGACGCACGCACGCACGACGCACCGCCAGCACGACCACGCCGACGCACACACCACACATCTATATATACTTACACACACTTTTTCTCTCTCTCTCTCTCTCTCTCTCTCTCTCTCTCTCTCTCTCTCTGTGTGTGTTTCTCGCTTCCTATAGATCTGTCTCCCATTCTCTCTCTCTCGCTCTATATATATCTTCCGGAACCGCTTCGATCGCTGGCGTTTCGCAGAATTCGATATAGCTACGTAAATGCTACGTTAATGTCAGTGTGTGTGTGTGTGCACGTGTGTGTGTGTGTGTGTGCGTGCATGCGTGCGTGCGTGCGTGCGTGCGCGCGCGCGTGCGTGCGTGTGTGTGTGTGTGTGTGTGTGTGTGTGTGTTTTTGGGGCGGGTGGGGGCGTCATTGGGGGCAACCCAGTGTGTTGCCGCGAATACCACGAACTAGCACTGCCATACACGCCGTCGTCTGCGGCGGGGTCACATACACAGCTGACGTCACACCCAGCCAACCGTAACATCCGCTTGACAACAACCAACCCACCCACCCACGTACCCACCCTGCCTGATTGCCTGCCTGCCTGCCCGAAATAGCCATACGTTGCTTACTTGCAGTCAGAACCGCCACCATCTCTCTCTCTATCTCTCTTTGTGTCTTTCCCTGCCTCCGTGGCTCGTCTCTTCCTCTCGTGTTGCCCCGTGATCTACGTGTTACATCCGTGTATACGTGTGTGTGTGGTGATAGTTGAACGTACGAGATATTCGTCTCGAGAGCTAGCGTACGTGAGAGAGCGTAATATATACTGCTGGATAGTGGATACAAGCACGTAGAGGAGATCGCGAATACGATATATCGACACAAAGATCACCATGTCTAGTAAGTTGTGACGCAGCACGAGAAACGATAGATACAACATGTATTGTAACCCAAAAATAGTAGGATTGGGTTGCTGTACTCATGTTGGGTTGCACATAGCTCTAGTACTATAGCCCGCGTTCGATAAACTGCCGCAGGTTAGTTATCGAACTGTGTCAGCCTGCGGCAGTTTATCGAAGGGGGGTATAGTACTAGAGCTAGGTTGCACACATAACGCACTAGGGTTAACTTACCTATAGTTGGGTTAACTTACATTAATTACTCTTCTTGTTGGGTTACATATATTCCCTATTATCTACTCCTGAATTATATATTACTATTATTGTTGGGTTACATATTACTATTATTGTTGGGTTACATATTACTATTATTGTTGGGTACGTTACATTATTGTTGGGTACGTTACATTATTGTTGGATTACATTATTGTTGGGTTACATTAATTACTATTCTTGTTGGGCTACATTATTGTTGGGTTACATTAATTACTATTCTTGTTGGGCTACATTATTGTATCTAATAAAACGAGTACTCACTCTATCACGCTCTTGTTGGTTAAATGGTGGTGTGTCGTTTGAAACACAGATATATACTCGTACTAGAAAAAACGCACACACACACACACACGCACACACACACACACGCGCACACACACACACACACACACTCACTCACTCACTCACGTACTCGCTCACGTACTCGCTCACTCACGTACTCGCTCACGTACTCGCTCACTCACTCACTCGCTCACTCGCTCGCTCACTCACTCGCTCACTCACTCGCTCACTCACTCACTCACTCACTCACTCGCTCACTCGCTCACTCTCTCACCGCTCACTCACTCACTCACTCACTCACTCGCTCACTCACTCACTCGCTCACTCACTCACGTACTCACTCACGTACTCACTCACTCACTCACTCACTCACTCACTCATCTCATATCAAACGCGCGTGCTTATTTATCCGTATTTGCAGGTCATTCAGGCAACACCACCCCCACCGACCTAC
>NW_014580422.1:11242-14079 GCF_000485595.1 Priapulus caudatus | reverse complement strand
TCCACTCGCCTCACTCCTTTCACTCACCCCGCTCACTTACGATCACTTCACTCGCACGCTCACCGCCGCCCACTCACTCACTCTTACACATAACACATCACACACAACAACACACACATCACTCGCTCCACTCCACTCACTCACTCAACTCACTCACTCACTCACTCACTTCACTCAGCTCACTCATACTCACTCACTCACTCACTCACTCACTCCTCACTCAACTCACTCACTCCACTCACATCGCTACGCTCACTCGGCTCACTCACTCACTCACTCACGTACTCACGTACTCACTCACGTACTCACTCACTCACTCACTCACTCACTCACTCATCTCATATCAAACGCGCGTGCTTATTTATCCGTATTTGCAGGTCATTCAGGCAACACCACCCCCACCGAACTACCTGGTCTGGTCTATCCTCAACTGTTTGTTCTGCTGTTTGGGCCCGCTAGGTATCGCTGATCATCTTCTCCAATAAGGTGAGCTGAAAGGACGTTCTCTTGTAATGTTTTTCTCCTGGTGGCCAGGTGATCGAGCGATGAGGCTGGCCTTCCGGTAGCAAACGATTTCTCGCAAATTTATTTTCTATCGATATCATACAACACACGCGCATGTACGCACACACACACACACACACAACACACACACGACGCCACGGCACCACGCACGCACGCACGCACGCACGCCCACGCACGCACGCACGCGCACGCACGCACCGCCCGCCCGCCCGCCACGCACGCCACGCACGCACGACACACACACACACACGTACATACACCCCACATTACAGCATCTACAGCATTAATCAAGTTGGTATAACCTCCGCCGCTCGTCCTTCTCCCTACGACAGGTGACAGAGAATGCAGCCAACAAGCGACCAGGTCGGAGCGCTAGAGGCGGTCACAGTACGGCCACCGTAAGATCAACATCGCCCGCCACCGTCATCGGCAGCATCGCCTTATCATCATCATCGTCATCATGGTCATGCACATAGGAGCACGGACTTTCAGCCAACCACTTCAACGACTTGTGAAAATGCATCGCTGAGCGCTACAACAGTTACAATAGTTGATATGCACATGAGTATAGTTATAGGCCTACGCCTTGCTATAGTAGATGGTGACAAGGACTATATGTATATATATAATAGTATATTATATATATATATATATACAGTAGATATATATATATAAGTAAAGTCACAACACGAACAAACCATGTAGTAAAACAAAGTCAAATTATAGAATAAGGTTGTTTAAATTTTAAACACCCTTAAACTATAATTTGACTTTGTTTATATATATATATATATATATATATATATATATATATTTACATAATAGTCATTCTGGGCTATTACTGATTGTACCCTTGATATCAGGGGAGGAGTAATGACAAATATTTATTACAATAATGACATAATATATGACAATGACGATAAATATTTGTTTGTTATTATTCAGCCCCTGGTGCTGTGCAGTTGTGACAAAGACTATTATATGTACCTATCATGCATAAGAGGCATACTAAACTATAACTATAGTTATAACAGTGCTATGCATAGTTGTGACAAGGACTATATGTACACCTATCCTCAAGAACTAATAATACATTAAATTAATGTATAATAATACATTAAATTAATGTATCATTAACTCTTGCTATCATAAATAATAGTCATTTTGGACAATAACTATACCATGACGTATGTATCTGCCGTCTGCTGGTTTTTGTGAGTTGAAGAGATCAAGTTAGTTGCAGATAGTTGTGTGTGGAAGTCATTGTCATACCTTGTTAGATGCCATATTTATATAAGAAATGCTAACTTTTTAATGTTAAGTTGAAGGGACGCTTGAAGATATGATACCAATGTATTTTTCGTATATTACCTGGATGACTCGGTATATATTTTATACTTTTCTATCGGTCCTCCATGCTGAAAACCTCGATCCATATGACCACCTCCCCCACCCAAGCCCCAATCCACCACCCATACCTCTACTTATTGTGCCCCCCGTCGCTACGTATGGAACTCAGAGCATAATAATTAATGTAATCGATATATTATGAATTGCTTCTAAATATAAAGTAGATATTTTTTCATATAAGTTAGGCATACTCTTAATACATATTAACAAGAGTAGATAATATCACATGTGATATTATCTACTCTTGATATTAACCATCAATTGTAGAGATCTGTCATAATTGATAATCTATATCAATCTATAGATTGATTATCAATCAATAGATGGATTATATATAACTAGATGATTATCTATCAATCTATCTCAATCTATCAATCTATCAATCTATCAATGAGAGATAGAACCATCTACTCTTGATCACATGTGATATTATCTACTCTTGATATTAACCATATATATATTGGTATTCTATACCGTTGTAATAATATTTGTATATTATTTGCTCGTGTTCTCTTATAACTTGCATTGTGTTATGTTGTTTTATCATAATTATAACATGGTCAACCAACGCATATTATGTTGCCGATGGTATTGTGTTGCCTAGACCCTAGGCCTATAGAGTACTAGATAAATCCACACTTTCGTGCTCAGAATGCAATAGAGGGTGCGATTTTATGGAAATTTTTAAATAATCAACTATCGCGGCCGTTACCCTGTTATCCTTCTACGGACACCCTCCCACCTTATATCCGGTCTGTGTTTCCTGTTTCAGATAATTTGCTTGAGGGTCTCGTTATAGTCATGGGTCATAGACACACAAGAGACAGAAAGTCTGCTAAATATACGACGGGGGGCCCGATACAGTCATAGAAATAATACTAGTTAGATCAAATATATATATA
>NW_014580422.1:0-11217 GCF_000485595.1 Priapulus caudatus | reverse complement strand
TATTTTGCCAACGATTTTACGTCTAGTTGCTGACGACGAGAATGTTCTGTTTCGGACCACTTGGATTGGTGAGTGTAAGAAGTCAACACAAGAAATAGCAACACGTAAAAACCAGAAGCAGCTGATAAAAGTGTTCACGCCGGGAATATGCCCGGGCTTTTATTCGCGCCTTAGTCAACAGGCTAAGCGTGAACTAAAAGATGTGCACAGCAAATATCACACACAGCGTTGGTCTCTGGGGTGTAGAAATATACACGATGAACTGAACAGCTAAACAGTACTAACTAACGCCCTGTAGTGAGTTGCTTGCCCTGTGCAGGGGTTAACTAGATACTGATATGCTTACGTGATCGCCGTGAAAGATGAGGCGCTCCTGCTTGTGCTGCGGTGCTGGCTTGACCCGTCTCGGTCGCTCCAGATCGTATACTACTGGCCTTACGGAAGAGCAGAGCCCAGCATGTTATACTACAAGCTCAGCTTGGGTAGGGCTTCTTACCTGCCCATCATGCCTTCACGAGAGACGCGTGATCAAGTCGATGTTTTTATGGTCACGCACATCACATGACAAGCCACACATCACCCCACAGGTTTCCTTCATACAACCGGTGGGAATCACGTGATCGCTGTCATAGCCACCAGGGATGCTGTACATCGACCTGGGATGCTGAGACACGCGACAGGACGATAGGATGCGGGGATATGAGGCTTATGGCAGCCGAAGTTCGTTGCATATTTATATATGTTCTAGGACAAATACCCCCGGAACAATCACCCCCGGACAATTACACCGGACAACATTAACCCCGCGACAATTACCCCCCATGCCATTTACCAACCATGCCATTTTAACCGCCCCGGACAATTACCCCCCAGACATTTTAACACCCCGGACATTTACCCCCTGGAGCAAATTACCTCCGGACATTTACACCCCCTGGAGAATTACTCTCCCGCGGAAATTTACCCACCGGACATTTTACCCGCCCGACAATCACCGCCGGAATCCACCGCGAGATTTACCCCGGACAATTTACCCCCGAAGAATTTACCCCCGCGAATTACCATATTACTCCCCTCCGGACATTTCCCCCTGAATGGCCATTCACCCCCCGGACATGCACCCCCCGACAATTACCCCCGGAACATTTTACCCCCTCGGACAACTTACCCCCCGGACATTTACCATCCGGACAATTACCCCCCCCCCCGGACATTTACCTCCAGACAATTAACCCCCGGACATTCACCCCGCCGACAGTTTACGCCTCCGGCACTATTTACCCCAGGACAATTCCCCGTGGGGCGGACAATTACCCAGGAACAATTACTCCCGAACTTTACCCCCCGGACAAATTACCCCCCAGGACATTTACCCACTTGTGTGTATTTATTCATTGTTGAACGAGTCATACAGGCAGGAGGTCCGAGGGAGGAGGGAAGAAGTGGTGAGAGAAGGACGATCCAATGGACTCCCGTACCCGTAGCCTCGAGACATTAAGATACGGCTACCGTAACCGTAGCCAGTGTGCTACAGTAGCCGTAGCTAGTGTATACTCACACATCATAACTGTAGACATACCCAGGTGCGATGACGTAGTGCATGTAACGCCGTCGGTTCCTCACCGTATCAGTGTTCTCTCCACACAACTGCACTCGGCGGTTATGCTCAAAGCACTGTCGGTACTCATACTTGACATGACGAACGACATAAGCAAGCTGTAAATCAGACAAAGGGAAAGTATGCTCACCTAGTTATAAGTATAACACCCAAACAAACCATGCAAAGAGTAAGAAGACGTCAACAAACACAACCAATTGTCTGGACTTCCCATACAAGGGTCATGGTGAGTACGACATGAAAACTTCGTACGCTCGTTAGTAAAATAATACCGTTGGCAATGCAATTTGTTCGTCACGTCAAAGTGTAGCACAAAACAATATTCTTTGCCACAGTCTACATATTTTCATGCGTGCAAGCTTCACAAATAGCATTGGCAGGATGGCATTTAACTCGAGTATTCCATGAAACCACATATATAAGGGTGTACATCAACAAAAAAGCGGTCACTAGTCACGAAATTTCCAAACGGATGCGACTGGGAAATAATGTTTAGCTTCATCACCATCATTTGTCATGAATCATGACGTTCGCGATGCCAGTGTTTCAAGGATTCGACGAGGTCAGTAGCACTCACACACTGAACGATTCCCCGGCACCCATGCAAACTAAAACAATTCACAAATCATGACGCATAGAAAACACGTATGCGTTCGACTGGAGCGACGTACATTTTCACTTGGGCAGTAATGCATTACTCTAAGTTTCCGAACAAATAAAACAATCGCAAATAAGTAAGACAATAAAATGCAAGTATATATATAAGTAATAAGTATATATTACCCAAATATACATCCATATATATATATATAGGTAATATATATACTGTCAAATATATAATGTCATTAAAAAGCAATAACACCACTAACTCGACGGCAACAACCATAGGTTGTGCAGAAACAAATGATAAATGACACAATGAACAATAGTATCTTCCTCAAATCGGTTCATCATTTTTGTCACGTCATTGCAATTGCAATGGCGGAGGTGGAGAAAGAGCGCTGAGCGTGAGGAGAGAGCGTAAGAGAGAAGCGTGAAAGAAAGACGAGAGAGAACGAGAGAGGAGAAGAAGAGCAGAGCAGAGGGGAGGTAAGGCGTCAGAGAGCAGAGTGAGCCTGTAAGTGAGCGCGATAGATGAGAAGGGCCGCGAAGTGCACGAAGAGAGCGTGAGGTGAGAGCGAGAGTGATCATGAGATCGCGCGCGAGATGACGATGGTGGAAAAGAGCGCCGAGCGAAGAGAAACGCAGACAGTGAGAGAGAAACGATAAAAGAGAGAGAAGGAGAGAGCTAGAAGAGAGATGAGAGTGAGCAATGGAGAAGAGTTAGAGGAGTGATCAAGAGAGAATGCCTTAATAACGTCAGGGATTGCGCTGCTGCTGATCACGAGAAAGCTATCGTTTATCGGCGTAATAACAATTAATTCTAGTGGTGTGCGCATAACTTAATATCGCTATCTGCTAATATTATTTACTCATGATTCGGTCTGGTCCTCTGCTCGGTCTCGTCGTCTCTTCTCTACTCTCTCTCTGCTCTCTCTCTCTTTCTATCAATCTGTCTCTGTTTATCTCTCTACACTCTCTAGCTTTCTCTATTTCTTTCTTGAGTGAGGCTGCAGGCAATCAGCTAAGCAACCGTCGTATGGTATTTTAATATTTAAGGTGAAGAGACAGAAGACAGAGCGAGCCAGATCAAATTAAAAGCGGCGAAGGTGTGGTGGATGTGTAGAATAAACAGAGAGTGAAGAAGGAGTAGAAAAGGGACCGGAGATGAGTCGAGGTGAAGCGAAGCAGCAGATGGACTGATGAGAGAGAGAGAGAGAGAAAGAACCGAGCGATGAGAGAGAGATAGGGTTAAAGACGAAAGAGATAATACAAAAGCTATAGAAAGAGAATGAGAGATGCCTGAAACTTGAAGAATGAAGCCAGTAACAGGCGGCTAGATCTGGTAAGAATAATATAGACGCCTGGAGCTCACACAGAGATTAGCAACATGAGTGATATGACAAGTAGCGAAGGTAGAAACTCCCGAACGCGAGCGCGAGAACCACAAGAACGAACACACACACATAGTCAAAGACACGGAGAAGCACACAGACAGCAAGCGTGTTCCGAGATCAAGTGCTCACGACTGTGACGTATCGGACTAGGACGCGCGACTGGTCATGGCAGATGCCTACTCCATCACGTGATGACGATGACGCTCTGTATGACGATGCAACGATGACGATGACTCAGGTGACTCAGAATGACGCGGTCTGGTTGTAGTGGCACGGCGAGCTCGGCTGACCGGCGAGAAGCATGAGACTACGATGATTTTTTGATTGCTTCCACAGCAGTCCGATCATTATCAGGCCGACACTTGCGCTCCTGCTTCCTCTCCTCTCCCGCCGATGCATTGCTATTCGTGGCAGACGCTGTCTCTAGGCTGCCTAGAGCAATACTTGCAGCTGTCTCAATGAACTATATAACACTGTCGACATAACGCTGTATATCCCAGTACAATCAGGACAAATACACTCTCAATTGACGACGTAATTAGACGCATATGTTACGGCGGTTAGAGCGGGGAGATTAGTGAGAGTGACCGCAGTTGAAGACGTGAATGACTCGCAAATGTGATGGACCACGTGTAGTGATTGATAGTGAGTGAGTGAGTGACACGCTGAGTGAGGAAGTTGAGAAGTTGCAGGTGAGTGGAGGTGTAATGACCGTGACAAAGAATAGAGCTTCACTTGGATGTAGCTATCCCTATCGTTCGTGTGCTGAGTGAGTGAAAGTGACGTGAGTGAGCTGAGTGAAGTGATAGTGGAATGAGTGAGTAGAATGAGTAAAATACATGTCCACTGACCTGTGAGTGAGTGATGTGAGTGAGTGTAGATCCAGAATTATATAAAATATAGCTGATTAAACCTCAGAGTGAAGTGAGATAGTAAGCTAGCGCGTGCGCTTTTGTTAAGTACTATATGTCATAAGTACAATAGTGCGTGCTGTGCCAGTGTCGTGTGCATGATTTTTCTGTTATCGTGAAGTGTATGTAGATAGTGACATGTGTGAACAAGCCTCTGTACGAGTATGTGAAGTGATGTGACGTGACGCTGTCGGTGATTGAATGAGTGAGTGAGTTAATGACCAATCTCTGTGAGCTGAGTGAAGTAATGGGAGTAACTATGAGTTGTAGTAGAGTATATGACGCGATCGGTGTGAAATCGAGCCCTGACGAGCGAGAAATGCAGGAATATTCATATATATCAATCTAAACTAGCCTAAGTCTTCACTAACGCATATCGGTACTCATTAGTACTTCTTCAATCATAAAGGGTGTGCGAATGGTTCGTTCAGTAGGTAATATTGTCAAATGTTAGTGCTAAACTTGATTAGGTGTGCGCATGATCGTACCTGTTTTAGGTACTCATTAGCCAGAATATTAATCGAACTCTAATTTCTCGAACGCCATCAGCTTTCGAGTCCTTTGCAATTATGCCAAATTTTCTCCCGCGCACACCGCAGAAGGAAAAGAGCGCCGTTGAGTAGTATTACCAGGTCGTGCTTGACACGACAAATTTGATCTTGTCGCCCAGCATTGTTCTTCACTGACAGGCACGGCGTCGATATTGCGGCATTGCTATGCGAGTAGCACGCATATGCGACTAGTACTCTCATCTACCAATTGCGCCAGAGGCGTATGGGAATGTTTCATTCGCGACCATAGGTCTCTCATTCATATCCCTGTCTCAATGAGGGTGACCACACTCAGTCAACCGCACGCAGAGCGCTGACACGGTTCCAGTGACTTATCGATGAGCGAGAGAGGAACGATAGTGCATAGAGACAGGCAGGTGTGAAAGCACGAAGAAAGAGAATGAAGATGATGAAGACAAAAGAAAAACTCGAGGGAAGCAATCCAACTCGCATGTAGACAGCTAAGGAACTAGCAGGCAAACTCGTGTCTAAAAAGCTAGAGGTCAAGCGACTCTAGTTTATCTGTGGTTAGTATACGGCCCCAGCTAAGTCGAGTGAAAGTCCGTTGACGGTTGTCACACAGCGCTCGCGGCTGATCGTCAACGACCCATTGGTTACGACCATTATGTCACGTGCTGGCCTGGAAATGGAGAGGTGCTGAACCCGTCTTGACGTAGTAATAATTGCTAAATCGAACCACGAGCAAATGATTCAGTGACGACGTAACCTGCGGAGGCCGATGACACTATCTAGCGCTGAATCTCCTCTATTTTATGTGCATTACGTGTTCGTGTGAATAGTTAAGCAAGCAAATCGGAAGTCGCGTCACGGCAGACCGTCGAGGTCGACCAAGCAAGTAGCCGCGGAAACGCTAATATTAGTTGCATACGTCGATGAACCGAATGGACAAACACCGAATAAGTAACACATTGGGCTGAAGACGACATGAACAAAATAACGTTCTATACGAGAGGAAAAAGCAGAGAGAAGATGAGAAAAAGGAGATGAGATGACAAGTAGGCGAGAGAAGGGAGAAGGGGCGGCAGACTCAAAAGTACAATGAGAGAGTGATCTGAAGAGGAGAGAAGAGGAATATGCGTGTAGTTGTGGTGTGTGCATGCAGTGTGTCATGGCTTTTGTGTGTGTTTGTTGTGTGTTGTGCTGCCGTGTGTGCTGTGTGCCGTGTGTGTGTGGTGTGTGCGCTATGTGATTGTGTGTGTGTGTGTGTGTTGTGTGTTGGTGTATGTGTTGCTTGTGTGTGTGCTGTGTGTGGTGTGTGCTGTGCCCGCACTCAGAGCTCAGGAAAGGGTGTGTGTTGGGAATTTGACTCCACCTCGTCCTGCCTGTTGTGGTTGCGGTACTCGATGTGGCATGGGTCTCAAAGAGCTCTGCCCATTCCTTCGCTAGGGCTCTACTTGCCGCAAGTGAATATGTAGCGCAGCTCGTGCGTGTTGCGTGTGTGTGTGTATGTTGTAGGTTTCGATCGCTGCAGCTAGTGACTAAACGCTGTTGTAGTGCTGATTGTGCTGTGTGCTGGTCAACATTCATGGGGTCTTTTGCTTGTGTGGTGAACGGTCAGTGTAGCCATGTGTTGTGTGTGTGTGCCTCTCGGTGCGTCTCGTGTGTGTGTTCCGCCATGCGCGTCTGCGCTGTGTCGTGCTGCCCGTGCTGTGGGTCGTTTGGTGCGGACTGGTGAGTGTGTTGTGCACCATTCGGGGGTGCAGTGATGTGCTGCTGTGTCAGTTGCTCGTTGGTGCTGCTGCCGGGACGATACCACTCGTGTGTGTGTGGTTGGCTGTGTGGTTGGGTCCGTGCTGTGCTGTTTCGTGACGGACGGAGTACTACTATGTCCGATCTCGGATAGTGCACACTCTCGGCTCTTTCGGTGTGTTAACAGACTGTCTCTCTGCGCACCTCCCTTAGCAGCTTCTTCCGGATCCTGCCCCTGTTCCCGCAGCCGTCCATGGCTTCTCCCGCTCTACGTAGCTCAGATAAGATCTCACAGCTTGGGCGTGATGCCGGAATTGACGCTGTTCTTGCTCTCGAAGGCATTTACTTAGAAGGTAATCAAGTATGCCTCTGCCGCTATATTTGATGCAGTTCATGGCAAATACCACGTGGATGAACTATACTATGATGCGCGCATAAACGCACTGCTCCACCGTCGCGGCGTCACCCGCCGCCTCTACGCCACGGCATCGAGCGACTCATCAAATCAAGCATAGCTCGCTCCTACTTCCGCGCAACAGCGCCTGGCGGCACACATACCCCTTCACACATAGCAGGGCCCATACGCACGCAGCAGCCGCCAGCCTATCCGCTGCCGCAACTCGTCGCTAAACACACACTTGCACAACAATATCGCAAGATTACGCCAACAGCCGCACCCCGCGGCTCATCGACTCATCACGTTGCAACACACTCAACAGACTCTAGAGATACGCACGCACCGGCTGAGAACACGTGACCGCGTACTCACAGCACAAATGCGCGCGCTGAAACGGCTTATAGTTGGCTCGCGGGCGTACGTGCGTGTCGTGGGCGTTATGTGCATATTGCTCGCAGGCGAGTGTGTGATTGTCGTTTATCTTTACGTGTCGTGATGTAAACATCCAACATATATACAGTGTCAACTGATACGCAACGCGCAGTCGTCATAATGTAGTTGACAGTTTCCTACACGACGCGACACTAATCTATGAAATGTAGTTGGGTCACCGCCTCACACACACTCAACACACACACACGACAACACAACACACAAGTGACAGATACACCATCAAAGACTCCACTTCACACACCTGCGGGAGGGACTCACAGCTCACAACGACCACATGCTGACGACACACACGTACATCTATCTTACCAAAGAGTGCACACAACTTAGCAGATGCACAACACACAGCAGCAACGAGTCATGCTACGAGTGATACACGCTACACATCACACATCACACGCACTAAAACAAATCACACGATCATAGCACACGACTTTGGCCAGCTCACAGGCGCGCGCAATCACAGGCATCACGGCTACATAACACACAACACGAGGATGAAAGCTTGTAGTGGGGGTACGGCCGGTCTCTAACACCGGCCACCGCCTTAGCAATTCGCCTCAAGAATATTGCACGCGAAAAGCGCTGACTGAGTACACACCGATAAAAGAATAGAGAATCATAAAGTATTATCGCAAAAAACATCTCATTTTAAGATATCATTTGTTTGTATATGTGTACTGAGACTAGCATTATTGTATCGAAGACTTGGCTGTACGTGTATACGCGCATGCTCCGGCTAAGCGTGCTCAAGCGTTTGTCGCATGTCAATAGGAATGTAGTGCTTGGCTTCGCGGCGTTTTATAGATAGAATATGCGTGCTCTTTAACAAATACGATATTCCGTGCTTATATGCGTATGATCTAGATTGTGAAGCTACAGGAGCTCGTGGAGTCTATAGGTGAGGTGTTCGTGAGGTCGGGCAGGTAGCGCTTCAGATGCGTCTGCAGCATGTTCCACTTGCAACGGTAATTATTTCGCTGAATTCAATATCGCCTGCGCAGAAGAAGAGATGAGTTGAGTTAGCATATCGCTATTTGTGGATGTCATGAAAGATAAATAAAGGCTCATCACTGTGTTAAAGTTAGGGTATAATGGTTAACTGAGGGTTATCTCTCCGTCTGGTTAGCTCGATTAGTCCAGGTAGTTAGTCTGAGGGCTTTGGTGTTAGTCGGAGCGAGAGATTTGTTTTCGGTGTCGTTGGAGTGTGGTTTGGTTAGAAATTGGGGTCACTGTTGTGGTTTGTGGATAGGGTATGTACTGGTTATGGGCTTTACATAATACTCGGAGCTTGTGCATATTCCACTAACATGTACGCACTGTTCCGTGGTAAAATCTCGTTTGTAGCGCCACACCATTATTGTATTATAATGGATTTTCCCATCGAAATCGTCGCTACGCGCTGTTCTCCATATTATACAGGTAGTATAGTGCTGATCTACTAAACCACGTCTGCCAGATCTGTGAGTCGTGTCTCCCAATTAACCCCACTACTGGACGTTATCTGGAATCAATGAGCTTCGGCTCGCGCACTCGTCTAAGGCTGTGAATTTATGACAATTATGCAAATCATTAATTGATAGCAGTGAGATACGACTCTACCGTCTGCTCTCCGGCTTCCTAGAGATATACAACGAAGCATGCATTAATTAAAACAGATATGTACAAATGTTCTTAACTCAAGGGCAATTGAAAGAACGTCGTACTATGTCTTCTCCGCTCAAAACGACCTCATCACTCAGCTAGGCATCAAGATGCTAACTGCGCGTGCGCTCGCGTCTAACGTGTCTGCCTGTAGCAACTCTCGTAAGAAACTCCTTTTCCTCCTTTACTTATTGCTCTCTCTGAGATTGATTTTTTGAGTTTGACGAGATAGTTGGAACACACTATAGCTGGCCCAAATGGTTTTCTTCGTATAGTATTGATACCTGTTTCTCTTTTCTACGACGCGCTAGTCTGATACAGATTACTCGCATAGAACTCACCTCACCTGCTAAATCCTGATCATATACTCTCAAGTATTGACTAGTAATGGTAGAGATGATTTCAAAGCGTTTATATTAAGAGCCTACAGTTCGATGTACATTAACACAAAGACAAAGGCAAATGGATCTAAAAATTCTCGACGAGAGGATTATAGAAGGGCGATCACGTATTAGTGACACAATAAGTGTATGTCAGGGTCATTAATTTATCTGATATCATGTATAGTCTCAGTCATTCATTTGCGGCGTTGGTAAATGTCACCGCTCACGTCAGCGAACTCAATGTTAATGTCAATGAAACCTCTAGATACACGATACGTTCGCACCACATATGTACACGATGCTCTATCCGTGTCATCCTGTCTCTAGACGGGTATTAATAGTGGTAAGACGTGAATAGTTCGTAATATGCTAGACTTATACCTTTACTCTTCTCTCTGTACACAACACTCGAACTATCTATGCGCTCAGCACATCTATCACCACTACACCAGACACAACATCACCATACACATACTATCATCTCACTAGCAACTATCTCTACACTAGTCACACACGCACTGTCACTCACGGCTAAATTCGACATCAGCACACACACTAATAGGCAAACACATTAATATGCTATGGCACTCAACGCACTCGATACAAACACTGCGTCAGCTAGACTCAATCTACACCATGCTACAGACAAACAAACGAAGATCTCGTTCGAAAATCTAGTCATACGCACTAACATCACAACATCTTGCCAATAATGCATGATCATTCGCGGACGTTTCTATGGAACTTATACTGTAATCGGTACCATGTACGGTGACAATGAAGATGGAGATAAATAACGTAAATAAAAATGAAAAAAAGTTATACTGGCATCGACGATTATAAATGGCAACTGGACTACGTTACGGAGCGTATCTTAGTCTCGAGGTACGGGTACGCGGAGTCCATTTAGATTTCATACTCTAACGAGGACAAAGTGGGTGCGGGTGTGAGAGCGATAGGCGGACATTTCAGAAGAATAGACGGAATATAGGGAAATGGAGACAACTCATCGCACTTGTTGTGATTTCTCTCCTCACGAATAATGAGAACTATACTCGTATAAAGTGAGATTAACCCGATAATCTATTTCACTACATAAGTCTTAATAGATATTCTACTCAACATCTCTCTACCTCATCAATACCACTTTATTGCCGAACTACTTTCTTAACTGCATAAACCCTACATCGTCAACGCTTACCCATAACGACGCAATTAAGGGGTCTGCATATTGATCGACCCACCGGTGGCTACTCGCGACACGATTAAACTCTATATACTGGAAAGACTCACTAATACATACCATTTAATAAATTGCTGTGGTTCGTTAGTGTTGACTCTCTCTAGCCTCGCGATGGCAGAACGTCATTTGAAATTGATACCATAATACATACATGATACATGACTATATGATATATGTTTGAAAGCTGTCAATTACTTATGCTACATCGTAAGAATAAATTATTTGGATAGTGTATAATACTATTGTAACTCGCACTATGATATTTTATTGGTAGCCCCATCATTTTAGAATTGAAATATATTGCAATTGCAAT
>NW_014580421.1:17824-19388 GCF_000485595.1 Priapulus caudatus | reverse complement strand
GCTAATGGCAATCAATTATAACTTTACGGCAGGATAGGTATATTTATTTGGCTAACAGGCGTTTTCGTCTTGCGCGCGCAAAAGGAGAATTAGCAAATTGCGAAACCGAATGGCGGCAAAGTTTTTGCGTATTTTGATTGACGCCCAATGGATACGCTATTATCAAACATCGGTGAAGGTCACGTAACGCAGGGCGACACACTGTGCCACCTTCCGGGCTTTAAATGTGTCAGTGTACATGCGCTGTGCACAGCGCCGCCGGGAAAAGAAAAGGATCGAGGTTCAGAAACAAACAACGAGAAGAAAAGTGACACGCATGCGAAGAAACTGCATCGACGGCCATACCAATGTAGCGTAACCTGCTAGCAGACATGTGAGCAGTTTTTCTAAACATGGGCTTAGGAGTAGATAACAGAAGCTAAGAAAGTTTTATAAGCGATATAAGGTTATATAGATTGGTAGATAATGACAGATAAGGAGTAATAGTTAAATGATACGAAGATAAGGTAAGTATAAAGAATAAGATTAAAGATAAGATAAGATAAATAAGGTCAGAAAAAATAGCAGCAACAGAGAATAGACCATAGAAGATTAAGGCATAGTAGACATCATATATATGTATACTGGCAGTTAATCCGTCCCGCCAGTATGTGAAATAACTGACATAGCGTCTTTAGGCCCCACGTCAACTATTTCACATTAACGCAGCGAGAACTATGTAAGAACTGTTAACGTATTGGTCGGAGCTGTAACTCAACTATTCTACGTTGCGCTCGCCAAAGTCTATGTGGAATAGTTCACATAATGATTTTTTGGCGAGTTTGCCGATAGAACGCTACTGTCACCATTTTGTATACCTCATTATGTGTGACAATTAGATCACAACGGCGTCTTTCCGCAACAATAATGAAGAGAATACGTGCCATTTTGCACTCAATGCGGGGTCTTGGTTGTACGCAATTAGTAATATATATTGGGAAAGAATGAAAATTTTAAATGAAAGTTTTTAAGCTACACAATAGGGGTTTCACTCGCTGCAGTTATTCGATATAAAAAGAGCACAACGAATATCTCAAATGCAGCTGCATGCACATGAAAGTTCATATCATCAGGTGTCCTTGCAAATTGCAAGGACAATTGCCAGGACAAATTGCAAGGACAAATTGCAGGACTGTACTATTATTGTTGCCCAATGTCGCATACTATCATTTCATACGAAAAAGAGCAGGCAATATCCTGCAATTGTCCTTGCAATTAACGTATTACGTTAGCGCAAGATTGGCGCGCGGTTCAATGGAAACGATTTATAGCGCAATTTTGTCAACAAATTATAGGGTGACCTTTATTCTGAAAGGATTTTTTTCCAAATATTGGTGCAAGCCTATAAACGTCGTACAACATATGAAGAGCTTATTTGCAAAACTGCTATTACGATACTAACGCTACTAGATACCAATTATTTGACACATGTGGTTTATCAATTTAAATAATTTTTACATTGTTGAGTAATTATGAGGCATGAGTGTTTGTGTGTGTGAGTGTGTGTGTGTCTGTGTGTGTGTAC
>NW_014580421.1:4810-17343 GCF_000485595.1 Priapulus caudatus | reverse complement strand
ATGACTGCCTCACTAAATGCGAATAATGATGATAGTCACTCATTACTATTTGTGTCCCACCTCGCCTTGCATTAGTGTCTATCATTAAATCATTTAGTGTTTGTTAATATTTCCATGCCATTGATTGCGCTGAGAAAAAACAAGTTGCTAATCTGATTGGTTATCTTAATGGACTGTGTATACTAAATGGCATATCTGCATAGTCACTAAATACCATTTAATGTCCCACCTCGACTTGCTATAGCGTCTATCATTAAATCATTTAGTGATTTAGTCAATAAATTCCATGCTATTGATTGGCTGAGACAAAAAAGCATTTGCTATTCTGATTTGGCTTGATCTTTATGCTGTCACTAAATGGAATGTTGCAGTGGAATACCGTCTGCTGCGTCCTCTGTCCGTCCGGCTGTCTATCTGATCTGTCTCCCCCCATCTGTCTGTCGGTCTGTTTGTCTATTCTGTTTCTTGTCTTATCTGTCATGTCTGTCTGTCTGTCTGCTCTGTCAGTCCGTAGTGTCTGTCTGTCTGTTGTTCTGTCTGTCATGTCGTGTCTTCTGAGTCATGTCATGTCTGTCTTAGTAAAACATGTCTGACATCTTAGTATGTCTGAATCTAAGATTGTACGTAACTGATACATGAAATCTGTCTGAATCTGATCATGAATCATGTCTGTCATGTCATGTATAGAATCTCTGTCATGTCCTCTAGATCCTGTCATGCAATACTAGATAAACAATGTACGATCTATACTAGTCAGATCTTTCACTAAGTCCATCTACATAATAATCTTTAATGACAAGCTAAACATCTCTCTGTCAATAGCCAATAAAACAACACAGAGAAGAGAATAACAGACATAGACTGACATGTCAAGATCATAGAAGAGGAAAATCACTAAGACCTGAGCGGCCTAGTCTTATCCAGTTGAAGCACAGATGCGAGTATCTTTAACATTGACAACATTAGCGCGCTTCGTCGGCGCATGCGTAGACGCCCCCACGAAACATTGCCATCTTTAACGAAAGTACTATCCGAAGGGAGGCCTGCAAGCATCCTGGATAACGAATCATCAAAAACTAGACTTTCTTTTCGGATACTCTCTTATCGCATGTATTGCTAAATGGTATGTCTATCCGTAACGATGCTCAATCGCATTCTTTTCACATTAGCCAGAGCCACGTGATATCCATATTGATACACTAAACCTGTATGCTTACAGGCGGTTCGGTTCCGCCCTTCACTACACTTCACCGCCTGTACCACTTGCTTCTTCAAACCCGCTTCGCGCAGCAAGAAATCGTTGCGCCCAATCAGAGAGCCTGCTAGAACGGGCCAATCAGCCAATCAGCGAGCCAGATTTATTGCCTTGACGTCATTTCTCCAGTTATTCAAGTTGCCTGATCGAGTAACGCAGGCTTGCGAAACCGCCAAGGGTTGAGCTGGCGTATCAGGCGGTAGACTGCTGTTAGTGGAAGCGGAACATACCGCCTGTATCATACAGTGTTAATGATACTACGTGCCTCTGATATATAAGCCAAAAGATTTCAATGCCACGCGCCATCTACGGCGGATGTAGCATAACTGTGCGGCTCTCCGCATGCCGCTGATATCAGAATCCGGAAAAGAACCCACGATAACGTGTGTCAGCTAAAATATGATATACGAGTATAGTGCATTTCAGGAGTCATGCAGTTACTGCACTACAGTCCGATTAAGTCTCACGGTCAGCTGCATCGGCGCTAAACTGGTGTTGGTCGATGCGAACGCTTCGTCCTGCTGCAAACATACATGTCAGCAGAAGAATACGATTATGTATTTCATTTATGCGATATTACATTATGCATTTTCTTACATCCGATGCACGATTACAGTTATCAAGGAGGGAAATTACTTAGCGATGGCATGTATGAACGGACTGGCGCGAGCACTGCGGGATCACACAGACAGCGCATTGACACAGACAGACAGACATACATCGACGGACAAGACGCACGAGGACGGATAGACGGACGGACGACGAACGAACGCGAGCGACGACGGACGGACGGACGAGCGACAGCGGACGGCGCCCCCCGGCAAACCCCCCCCCCCCCCCCCCCCCCGCGGGTTGCCCCCCCCCCCCCCCCCCAATCCCCCCCCCCCCCCCAAGACGCTCCGCCCCCCCCCCCCCCCCCCCCACCCCTCACCCCTCCCCCCCCCCCCGCGCACGGACGGGACGGACGGACGGACGACGGACGGGACATCGGACGCCGAAACGCACGGGCCGACGGACGGGACGGACTGACTAGCACAGATAGGCAGCAAAGAGGAGCAGACAGTAAGACGACAGACAGAAAGACAGTGACAGATTACAGATCAAACAGACAGGACAGATAGAGGCAAACGAGCAGCATATCCAAAATTTGTTCGTAGACGCGGCATTAATAGGAATGGCGTACGTATTTACTGTTTTTAGAGTTGCAGCTGGCCGTTGCCCCAAGAACTGCTTAACATGCCGTCCTACCCCTACTCGCGAAACACAAAGGGGAGACGTTTTATGCTTGTGGCAATATTCTTACAAGAGATCGCCCCTCGTGAACTGCCCTTATGACGAGCTATAGCATACAACCTGAAAGTGAAACGGTCTTTAATGTGATTAAATAATTCATTATTTTCATTATGAGTATAACTGCATTATTGTGAAATAAAAACACCTGAAGTATTTGAATTCAATACTATATTTAGATAAATTTGGCATGTCATTATACTTACTTATGCTAGGTATTATCAGACGGAAGTGAACGGGAATTTTTTGTCGCAGAGTTTTCACATTAATTATTTATTTCGTTAGATGTCGTTTCAGCATGCAGTAAAGAAATCGCGAGGTCACCCATGCGTCGGCATAATCAGAGATCAACGATTGCCGAGCGCCGCCTACCGCCATTATGACACAGCTAAGCCGTGGAGCAAGAACCCGAGGAAGAGACCAAAATTTCTCTCATATCAACAAATATTATGAATTTCATCAAGTATGCACGTCACAGATTTTTGCCGCCACATTTTTTACTACTTAATTCTACGAACTGATCTTAGGTGTGTGTTTTAGACCGCTCGCGTATATTATCTCTCACTCTTTCCCTCTCTCTTGTTCTCGCTCCCTTCCTCCCTCCCTTTCTCTTTTTTCTCTCTCGCTCTCTCACTATCTCTTTCCCACTCACGACCTATCTTCCACTGTCCCTACTTTTTTAACTATGCACTTTTACTATATAGCAGCGTCTAGATTCCAATGATGAGTACGTTGCACTGTACGTGCTTTCTTCTTTACCCCTCCCCCCAGAGGCTCCAAGGGAAGGGAGAATATAGTCGATAATCTCCTGCAGAGAATGGAACAGTACGCTAACAATCTTGAGGCACTGGTCAGTGAGAGAACTAATGAGCTCGTATAATAACGTATATATATATATTATCCTGTTGCATGCCATAGGGCCGTGCGTGGCGGGTGTCGTTGGCCTAACCATGCCTCGATACTGTCTGTTTGGAGACACCGTGAACACAGCTTCAAGGATGGAATCTAATGGACTGCGTAAGCGACTATCATATCGTTGAAATATCGTCAACTGTCATATCATTTTATTTCATAGAATGAATAAATAAAACATTATGAACAAATACGGAATTCATCGATGAACGTGAACGACGTATTGATGAATTATTACTGAATTTTCGGTAATTTGTCAAGTAGATAACTGGAATTATGTTCACGTTTCTTTATGAAAATTATATATAAATAATGGATAAATATTGGTTTCTGAGAAAGGCGGGGTTGAAGCTAAGGTATGGATAGTACATACATAGATCGAAACATCGTCTTTCAGTCAGTGAAACATTTCGATCCCATCATTACATCATACAACATACACATCAGTTCCACAACGGCGAGCCTGTTGAAATCATTTAATACATTTAATGTGGAGAAAAGAGACAGCGCTGTTGAAATGAAGGGCAAGGGATCTGTTGAGACGTACTGGCTGCTTAGCGAATCAAAAGACTCTCACACAGAATAACATCTGCGAATACTCAGCCCAAGAAGTAATTTGAGTAAAAGTCTTCACGTTTTGTCATCAAATAAAATGATGTCACCACAGCAAAAGGTTTACATGAGAAAATGCTTACTCCTGATGAACTTTTTGCCGCGTAAGACGCGCGCAACAGTAAGCCCATTAAACTCGTAGAGGTACATAAATCTATGAATTCTCATACATTAATAGACGCGGGTAGCAATACGCAATTCTTAACCATTTGCAATCAAACCCCCCACATTACACTGCATAATGAAATACTGCTACAAAAATGTCATACTACTATTGTAGAAATGGTTATGAAGCAAACGAGGGTGGTAGGGTAAGCGCTTCGCCGCGTTCTAACGCGTCGTAGCCGATAACAATAACGGATATGTCGCGAATTAATTGTATCGGTGGCGTTACGCTAAGAATCATTAGGGTATATGTAAATAACACTATTATTAGGCCTAATTCGAATATATATAAGTTCTTAGCACAGTTTTTCGATTATATCGATCAATATATTGAAATATAAGAATTCTTTAAACAGAATTGCGCAATGAATAATAAGGGTGCGTAAATAATATAACAACGATATATTAAGTCTCGATATAACGACGCCTTTCAAGTAATATAAATTCTTAACACAACATTTCACGCCAATTATTTCTCATTACATGTATAAGTAATGTATATGCCAGTTCGCACTATTAATTTGTGCGGCTGACAAACCCAATGTAGCGTGAGCTCCTTACCCCTGTGACGAGCTTACCCCCCTATACATATGGCTATAGGGGCATGTCTAAAAAGGTACATGGCACAACTGATTGTGCACGGGTATATGTCATTTATTTCCCCTATTCACAATGTATTCCGGTATACACCGGTTCTTGATGGTCGAGTCGTGTAAACTTGTTAGCGGAACCACTGTAATCTGGCTGCCGCTGCTACTATAGTGTATACTAGGGGGCAAATGCGTGCCGCCGATTCGGCACTACTGTTCGAAATTTATATATATATAATAGGTTGATATACTGATTGTATAATAAAATGATTTAATGTTTATGTATGGATGGTAACTGGTTGGCACCGCGAAAACAAGACACTGCAGTGGCCAAATAACATTCTCTTGGCGACGTACGAGCTATATTTATTTTATTATAGGATTATGAGACCACATGCCACATTGCTTTGCTAATGCGCCATCTGTGCAGTGCGCTTTTGAATTTGAAGCTAACCCAGCATTGACTGCCCCTTTACATTGGCCACTGCCTTTGATCTCTGAACTTTCATTTTTAGTTAATTAGCGCTAATTATGTTGTATTAGCTGCAATTAAAGGTATATAAAGTAAACTACGTTTTATCATAGATTAAATAAGCTAATTAGGATTATAATTCCAGTTTCCACACTTACTATTTCTATTACAGCCTTAGCTAACCTCGATTTTAAGAAATGTTTGACCTACGGCGAATAATTATATAAGGGAAAGTCTTCTCTTTTCTCTCTCTCTATTACTTATAATATTATATATATTATATATATATAATTTATATATATATATATATTATATTGCTGAGCAACGAATGGTGCTTGCTGATTTCCGTGCTTGTCAACCACACATCTCGCTTCCATTTTCCTCAAAGAAATAAATATCAAATGCTGGTCTGGAAAAAATTAGCTCCTCAAATACTAAGTATTGCAATACGATAGCTTTTTCTTTAACTATAGGCAAATAATACTAGGGCATTGTTCCTATTAAAACAATCTTCTAGCCTCTCTCTAGGCATCGTTAACATCTAATGATTAAACTGTATAAGTATATTAATGAATGTATGTCTTCTAGATTTAGTCCTTTCTGTTTATCCGTCGTTAGACAGCAAATAAAATTACGTGGCATTACTTGTTACTAATTTCTTTTTGTATTTCTTGTCATATACTGCTTTGTATTCTCCGTCACTTCTGCTCGAGATAATATCTCCAGTTTTAGCAGTTCCATCGCAATTGGCCCAGGTCATGATGCATTTGCCTACACGTTGTTCAGGGGTAATAACAAGTGTAACCGTAGCCGCCTTCATTTCTAAAGTTATATATATATTATATATTTATTTATGTATCTTATTTATTTGTTTATTTATTTATTAATGAAAAATACCATAAATTATGTGCCAGACAAACAACAGCAATGATAGTTTTTAATATAAAACAGAAGTAATGGAATACAAGTGGGTCTTTCCACTAGTTTAGCTACCATATTAACATTTGACTTACCAACATGCCGATGGAATTACTTATCTTATAACTATAATCTTATTTTTACATCGCAATTTAATTCTTATTTGTCACAGGTTAAACTCAAACTTACAAATCGAATTTACAAGGTATCTATTAGCCGAACTTTGTGTAGCGAGTCTCCGAGAAGAATAATATTTTGCAAAATTTAAAATTTAAAATGAGAGAGGAGTTTCTAGCATAGATTTATATAATAAATTTTTATAAGTTGACCTCACTCAGAATAGGAAGCAGCTTGCATGTAAGGTCCCAGTGCATATACCAGTCAGACATACATAACCTGGCTACGTTCTGTTAGCACGCATGGCAATATCTCTACCAGAGGAGTTATATTTTGTGATAAAAACGCATTTAGTATAGTCAGGTGATATCTCAAATGGTTTCTGTAATAAACTCTTATCAGTAGACCTGTGTTTATGGTTAAAGAGCGCCCTAGCCTGTAAGGATGCAAAACTCCTACTTTATTACCTGCCCGCCTTCCCCTGCTTCTCCCTTGTCGCACACCAGCCTCCTTCTCCTTCCACCACCCATCGACTGTCTTCCTGCCACCTTCCCTTAGTTTCTCACCCTTCTCTCTCTCAACAAGCTATATTTACTACTTTTATTTAGGCCGTAATGCAAGCCTAAAACGGTGCTCGCGCCATGCGGAATATCTCCAGAGAAGAAGAATATTTTGCAAAAAATTATGAATTTAAAATGAAGAGGCGGTTATTCCTAGCATAGATTTATATATAAATTTTTATAAGTAGACCTCATTCAAAAATAGGAAAGCAAACTTGCATGTAAGGTCCTCGCTGCATAACCATTCAGTACATAACCTGGCTACGTTACTGTTTTAGCGCTCGATGCGTAATATCTTACCAGAGGATTTTATTTTCTAATAAAAATGTATTTAGTTTGATTAGGGGGTATCTCAGCATCGATTTCTGTAATAAATTCTTATCGTTAGACTTGGAATATGGAGGGGCGTCGAAGTGAAATGTTGCAAAATGTATTGCTATTGTCAGAAGATATTCTCCGTATATTGACTCTTCTACAACTACTACTTACACATTCCGAATTGTTCATCATTGCCAAATGGCGAATCACTTTTAAGGGGAATAAACAGGCTTTCCAATGATACCAAATGCAATGATAATAATGCAGGAACAAGAGGATATTATCGATGACAAATTTGAGTTCTCGAACTTTTTTTCAGGATGTGTACATGAAAAGACTCCAAAATCAAAAAAACCCTTTAGCAGTTTACGGGTTAAGACACATACAGCATCAGATACAAACAAGACACAACAACAACAACAACAAAACACACAACAACAAACAACAACAACACAGAGATACAGGCCAAGCAGGTATTCGTAGTGTCTTTCATTTTAGATACAGTTTAAACAAAGATATTATTTTAGATACAGTATTTACATTAAAGGTAGTAGCCCTTATTTGCATACCCTCCAATTTCCATACATTTTATTTTGTAGATGCCAAATGAATTGGCATCAGGATATTTTCATTGAGTTCTTTAAGGCGTCTTCCACGATGCCTTCATGATAGGGTACTGCCTTTAATGCAAAGGGATTCCAGTCTATCTTCTTTTTTTATCTACGATTTCGTCACATGTTCACTCAGAAATGGTCTGTAATTCCAGTACTATGCTAAAATGTGTAAGTTGAATTTGTTTTGGAATCAACTTTTAAGGACGCATATATAAAGATTCATAGCTTGAAGCTACCATACTTTAACACGCTTAAATTCGAATCTCGTGAGAAGCACAGATAGTATAAGCACGTCAGCTGTCAGCGGGAAAGGCTTTCAAATTTTAGTTATTTGTAAGTTTCTGCCATCAGAACGTAGTTTCAATATGAGTTGATAAATTCGATGTTATATGCCATTTATTTGATGCGTACAACTGGAGTAGCCTGCGTGATAAGTGATCATGCTCGGTGACGTCACACACTGTCGTTTGTTTTACTGACATAGAAAATGACTATGTGCGAATTATGTGTATCAGATAGATTTAAACAGCATAAAAGGAAAGCGATTAATGCATTGTAATTTATGTTATAATCATGAATTGCAGAAAAGGGTGTTATGTAGCTAATTTACGATTTAATTTAAGAAAAAGAAATATATATAATTATATATATCTATATATATATATTGTTTGCCCCATCCTCAAAATGGATCGAAGCCCCTGATGGAATACAATCAACGATATACAGGAAGAAGTAAAAAAAAACATTTATTGAAATGGAAAGTTTGGAAAATTCATCGACCTCTAGTGATCAGATGACCTAGTTTATGGCATGTAAACATTACAAACAATAGTCGATACTTGCAATTAAAATGCGCGAAAATGAACCTTTTAGAGATCAAAAATACGAAAAGTTCCTACCGTTGGACGGGGGATATACCCCCCTCCCAACTCCCCCCGGCCGCTTCGCTCCCTCGCAGGCTCTTGAACCACGTCTGCCTCCCCACACTTTTTAAAATGGATTTGCGTCCCTGTGCATGGGCTCCCCTTCGCTCTCGCCCAATCGGAGGCGCTCCACCCAAATTAACCAGCGGCCTTCGGCTTCGGCATGCTGATGGTGCAACCCCTTGGTCTTCGTCCTTGCTGGTCGCCCGCTTTCCTCGTTTATTACTTTAAAAAAATTCTAACGACTATCTACGGCTGTCACCTCCACTAGGAATCGCAAACGGGAGAACTACGTCGTGCACACGTCACAACGTCGTGCCCACGTCGCAACGTCGTTCATACCTCGTGTGGGAGTGGGACTGTTCTTACTCTTTAGGGATAGGATCGGACGCATGATCTTTCCTTATTATTTTATTGTCGCACTTTTTTCCTTGCAATCTACCTTGCTATGTCGTAATATGGAACGCAACACTACAATTGGCATAAAGATGGTTAGCGTTTCATTACGATGCATAGGCCTACTGTTTAATTTATACGACAGGCAGACAGACAGACGGACAGAATGACAGGCAGCCAGACAGACAGACAGACAGGCGGACGTACGGACGGTCGGACAGACGGACGGACGGACGGACGGACGAACGGACAGATTGTCAGACAGACAGACAGACAGACAGACGGACGGACAGCCGGCCGGACGGACGGACGGGCGGATAGACAGACAGACAGACAGACAGGCAGACAGAAAGAAAGACCATGTTATTCTCGCAATCAGAAAACAATTTAGTTTTTTATGTGCCAGCAGAAAATAATACTCGATATAAATATGCGCGCGCGTATCACGATCATTGTGTGTATATATGCAAATATTCACAGCTGTGCAAGAGTAATTATGTAGGCATGTAATTATGTGTGCGTGTGTGCATCAGGCGAAGAAAATCGTATATGCTATATATTGCTATGTCGTAAAAACTGCACTATTCCACATTTAATGCGCATGTGCTCGATATACAATTATTTACCGTCTTCCATTGCATTTTCTTCTGATAATATGTTACAGTTCAGTGCATATGATCCAAACGAACTATATACATATACCCAGGTCTTAATCGAAAGCAGTATAAATCGACACACCTATCTGCTATTGTTTTTTATTGTTGTACTGCGAAAAATGATGAGAACTTCAGGTTCTCGTAGGTCGACGGCGTAAAAGGTGGCAGCGCTGTTTCGTCAGCAAATGGTAGAGAGGTTAGAAGCAGCAGCGTAGATAGCAGAGGTAGAGCCGTAGTCGCAGCTTCGTTAATTGTTCCACTAGTACTTTATTAGTAACTACACATACACAAAATATATATACATACTACAGCCTATAGGCAACCATGCCTAGGCTCTGGCGCGCCTCGTCTCGATCTGTTTCCGACTCCTACATAGTCACCGTCTAATCTTATCTCGTCGTATCTCTTCTGGGTAATAACTCCTAGATAATAATTAGTACTGCTTGTCCGCGCGTGTCTATTTATATATTTCCTAAAAGCCACAGGCGATTTTTCAATCCAACTCCCGTCCAATCACGGTTGGGTCCGCGCTATAGCTACGAAAATTCGCGCGCTATTTTACTGTTAATAAATTATTTCCGAATTTGTGGCTATGTATACAGTGTATTTTACGATGTAGCTTACCCTATCGTCGCCGTGTAGATCTATCTCTTCTCCTTCTTCTTCTTCTTCTTCTTCTTCTTCTTCTTCATCTGCTCATCTGCTGTTAGTTGTTCCTTCTCCATCTCCTCCGTCTGCTTCTCCCTCTTCCGCTGGACGATTGGAAGGCCTGGTTCTCTTCTCGTCTTCTTCCTATTTCGTTCTTCTTCTTCTTCTTCTTCTTCTTCAGCTGGGGGATTTGCTCGATGGCGTAGCGAATGCAGATCGTTGCATCCTCCACCAATTATTGTACTGGGGTTTTGGGTGAACACTCTAAATTTATGGTCGGATCACGTGAACGCGTACATATCGTGTGTCTACATAATAGATATACTCAGTGTCAGTACGTCTACCGTAAACCTGAAGTTGTTCTCTCGTAGGTCTTGCCGTCTGTTTCTTTACGCTGCATAATGTAAGTTTTTGATTAGTTATAGGTTATATATACTCTATATATTGGAAGTTATTGCAATATATTTTCTGTTTGTATATCTGTACGTATCTCTCTCTCTCTCTCTCTCTCTCTCTCTCTCTCTCTCTCTCTCTCTCTCTCTCTCTCTCTCTCTGTGTGTGTGTGTGTGTGTGTGTGTGTGTGTNGAGAGAGAGAGAGAGAGAGAGAGAGAGAGCGAGAGAGAGAGAGAGGAGGGAGGCAGATGGACATGCAGATATAGACACACAGGGACGGGGGAAAAGAGATTACGCACAATTACAGCCGCCGGGTGGCGCTGGCGTCGAGCGTGAATTTTAAACGTCAGCAATTTGGCGGGTAATCGTTGCCGACAGACGCGCGCTCGCGATTTGCTGCGACTTCCTCCAAGTAATTGCTACGGTGTCTTATTTTCTCAAAATTTATAATCGCTTGCCGCCGCCGCCTGTGTGCGTGCGTGCGTGCGTGCGTGCGTGCGTGCGTGCGTGCGTGCGTGTTCGTGAGCGTGTTCGTGGGCGTGTGCGTGTGCGTGTGCGTGCGTGCGTGTGTGTGTGTGTATGCGTGTCTTCTTCTCACATGTTCCCTCTCTGGTCTTTTCGATCTGACACGACACTTGGCTACGCATAAGCTAGTATCACTTTAATAAATTCTTCGTATAATTTTTGTTCTGCATCCTCTAGCGCTCTCCCTCTGAATATTATATTATACAATTATTCTATGGTTGCGAAGGCAACGTTAGAACAGAGAAAATCTATGTAAAAAAAATGCATAGCATCATATATACAATTATTCCGTATAATTATTCCGTTAGTCGAGCAACATGGAGTTGTGGGTTTAGAAAATAAATGTTACCCAAGAATCTAAAGCCAATAGAAAATAAAACTATAGAGCCTACCTGCTTTGAAATCTTCGCGTTTTATCTCATATTTTGCATCTCATATTTTTTATTAGTTTATTCTTTTTAGAAACGCATGCACCTTATTATTTTTATACAGTTAGATTTTACTAAATATGTGCTATATATATATATATATGGTATCATGAGATGGTATCATGACCCCGGACAAATACTCCCCGACAATTCCCACCCCGGGTATTCTCCTCCGGACAACCTCCCAAGGGCAATTACACCCCCCTCCCTCCCCCAGAATAATTATTCCCACCGGACATACGACTTACACATAATTTATACGACTTCACAATCAGAAAACCGGTAAAAATGTACAATTACAGTATTCCGTAGTATTATACTAATACGTGCTATGTTTAGGCCTATCTGTCAAAATTTGGTAGAAGTAATTCTAGTATGTCGTGATTTTATTCATCATCAGATATTAAACTAATTTCAAATATTGATATAATATCATACCAGTACACTGTTTACTTGTTGATAATATGTAGTGATTAATTTGATGTAGTGTTAAGTAGTACGTTAAACCCCGAGTCTTGTCCTACATGTTCTAATTGCTATATCTTTGTCTCATGTAGAAAACAAATGGAAAAAATTAGATATAAAAACACAAACCTTAAGACTGGAGTAAATAACGATTGCGTGTTCAGCGACAATGATTTATTTCAGCGGGCAACATTAACTAATGTTGAATGAAATGTGACCTGCTCTTCACCAGTTACAATGTGGATTTTTTAACAGTTAGTTTTAACAGAATATTTT